>NC_025702.1:19924944-19960774 GCF_000633955.1 Camelina sativa
TTTTTTTTTTTTTTTTTTTTTTTTCTTTGTTTGTTATGTATCGTATCACCTTGTCTCTACTCTCATCAGAATCCAACCATTGACTTGATTTTTTTTCTGTGTATTGTTTTGTTTTTGCAGATTGAACCCTAGATGCCGACGAGCTAGCTCTCTGGTGCTCATCCTCCTCCTCCTGAAGTACGACAGAGCTCTCTGGTCTGGTGTGTCTTTACTTGTCAGACTTTGAATTTTGTAATTTGGTAAGCTTACTATTACTAACGTTTCTCTTGCATTTGGTATCTGAGCTTTTTTACTTTCCTGTGTGTTAGGTTTATAGTGCAGCCGAGAAAGTGGATTTGGATCTTCCAATTATTACACGCTTTTGGATCCTCTGATTGGAGAGAACCCCTTCAATGTTAAAAGTTGCTCAAGTGGATGAAACATGAACTCTCAGGTACTACTAGCCTATCAAAACCTTTAATGCTACTGCGAAGTTCTCAATTCTAACTTCTCTGTTCTATGTTGCAGCCATTTATATTGGTGGACAGCTTCTCCCACGGCCCCCATGCATTTGGTCTCCATAACCCTTTCAAATCTTCACTGGTTTGTTCTTGTTCTGTTTATTATTTTTCTCAGTTTTGTTCTATATACGGAGATACTAAATTTGTGGTCATGTTTTTGTTCTTACAGGTGCCTCTTGTATGGAAATATCTCGACAAAGGCAGCTCATATGCTCGCCTTACCTAAGGTAACACCTTCTTCCTAGATGTTTGTATTAGGTGACAACTCTGTTTTGTGCCTTGTTTTGAAATCATAGATTTGCGTTTGATGCAGGTAACATCTAATTTCCCGGAATGAATCCTTGAAGTCGAAGGCTGTTGGAGTTGGGTGAAATGGAAGACTGTTGGCAATGGAAGATACACAAGGAGCCAAGTGAAGAGCCGAGATGTTAGTTTAGTTGACTGGTGGTGGACTGGAGGCAGCTGTTTGCAGAACAAACTCAAAAAGGTCAAGGTTCGATTCTTCTTCTTCTTGATTTTTGAAATTTTAAAACTTGTAAATTAAGGAGACGTGGTGGTGATAGATTGAGGGATCAATCATCATCGGAGTAGATTCGTTTTATTCCGGTGGCAAAGACGATTAGAGTTAAGAGGGTTGATAGAATGATCGTGTTCTTGTGTGTGTGTTCAGCAGGCCTACAAAGGATTCTCTTGGCGGTTTTACTAATAAATAAGTCTCCCAGCTGTTAGAAGGTTTCTTCAGTCTGTTAGTGACCTAGCCGTTGGGATGGGAGTCATTCGTGGGGTCAGTTGGTGAAGGTATTTTGTGTGTGTTGTTGTTTCATATGTGAGCGCTTGGTTTCTAATGGTCTTCTATGTTTTTTTTTCTCTCAGGTTGGTGAATACTCAACAGCTTCCGGCTGGGATATTATGGAATTACTCCTAAAGAGCTTGTCATAATGTTGTGTCAAAGGATGGATCACAACAAGCAGCAATATGGAGGGGTAAGTTTGCACTTATGAGACTCTTATTATATATGTCTGCTTTTTTTTTTTTGTATCTCTTGTCTCTAGCTAACTATTTTGTTGCATCAGCCTCAAGGATTGTCAAGTTTCCTCAGGAGGACTACCTAGAGAAAGGTATCACTATACATGATGATTGATGATGACTTGCTACAGCACAAGACCATTATATTGTTTCTGGTATGAAGATGCACATTTGTTATTTGTCCTTTGTTGCTTAGGTTTTCGCTGCTCACCTTATAGTACACTCCCTTGCAGGTTGATTTTTTTAGATGTGCACATGATCCATGTAGACCAGGAGTCAAAGATTCAGTTCATCTGTGTCAAAATGCTGGTGTCAAGGTACTTCAGAACACGGTCGCTACGCTAGGGTTTGAAGAATTGATGAAGAAGATTCAGAAACAACAGTAAGACGAACTACTTCCCCCTTAACAGTAACAACATCAAATTGGTTCTCTTTTATGTTCCGTTTTACTATTATCCACCTTATACTCTCTTTTTATGTTATGTATGTTATTACCTTGTCTCTATTCTCATCAAAATCCAACCATTGACTTAATTTTCTTGTGTTTTGTTTCTCGCAGATTGAGCCATCCCATACCTTTTGCTACCCTAGATGCCGACGAAGAGCGCTCTCTGGTGCTCATCGTGCTCCTGAAGTACGACAGAGCTCTCTGGTCTGGTGTGTGTCTTTACTTGTCAGACTTATTGAAGATTGTAATTTGGTAAGCTTACTATTACTAAAGTTTCTCTTGTATTTGGTATCTGAGCTTTTTTACTTTCCCTGTGTGTTAGGTTTATAGTGCAGCCGGGAAAGTGGATTTGGATCTTTCAATCATAACAAGCTTATGGATCCTCTGATTGGAGAGAACCCCTTCAATGTTAAAGTTGCTCAAGTTGATGAAACATGAACTCTCAGGTACTACTAGCCTATACTAGCCTATCAAAACCTTTATTACTACTGCGAAGTTCTCAATTCTAACTTCTCTGTTCTATGTTGCAGCCATTTATATTGGTGGAAAGCTTCTTCTCCCACGGCCCCCATGCATTTGGTCTCCGTAACCCTTTCAAATTTCCACGTGTTTGTTCTTGTTCTGTTTATTATTTTCTCAGTTGTGTTCTATATTCCAAGATACTAAATTTGTGGTCATGTTATTTGTTCTTACAGGTACCTCTTGTATGGAGATATATCTCGTCAAAGGCAGCTCATATGCTCGTCTTACCTAAGGTAACACATTCTTTCGAGATGTTTGTATTTGGATTTTGGTGACAACTCTGTTTAGTTTGTGCTTTATTTTGAAATCATTGATTTGTGTTTGATGGCACGGGTATAGATTGTTAAAACCATTTAATTTCCGCCTCCTAAATGTATTAGTTCCATGCATTTTTTTGAAATAATATACTGTTACTTGGATAGGTAAACATTGTGAATGGAGCAAATGATGCGAATGCTCCATTATTGTGGGTTGCCCGCAGAAGAAGATGTTGACTCTATAAGTTCTGATGGGAAGACAATGAACTAAGATATTATTTGAGGTATTTGGTCAGGAATTCAAAAGTCTACTTTCTCCACAGGTTTTTTTTTTATTGGTTGAGCTAATTTATTTAGTACCGACCTTGAATCCTCATCCATTGTCTGATTTGTTCATCTTTCTCTGTCTCTTGCAGATGTTACGCACTGTATAAGGGGTTTTGGCGAGCACTCAGAGGTAAAAGACTCTCTGTCTGTGACAAATCATCTTGCTTCTTTGACTCTCTCAATAGAGACTGATTGATCGTTTTATTTCGTGTGTGTTCAGCAGGCCGACAAAGGCCCAACAATAACAACTTCAGCCCATCAAACAAGACATGCCTAGGTGAATTTTTCAGCCCTTCTATTTTCTTATATATCCGACTAAAATATTATTTTTTTCACCTCGTCTCTTTTTGGTAGGTAGGTGCATTTTGGCCATGGAAGAAACACAAGGAGCCAAGTGAAGAAGATCCCAAATGTTTGTTCACTTGACTGGATGAAGGATGCTGCTTGCAGAGAGCCAAACTCAATGGCCAGGGTTCCCTTCTTCATTCTCTGTGTATTTTTGTTTCTTTTACGCATTAGCGAATTAGCTTTGGTAGTACATGATGAGCCTTGACTGAACTGTGACTCATCATGGCTTTGTTGCAGATTTGTACATGATGAGCTAGTGAAATTGCTGGGTGGAGGAGAAGTATTTGGTACTCTCTGATCTAAAGAGGAAGCAAAGACAACGAGTCCCTGGAAATTACCTCTTCGGATTTGGTACTCTTTTAACTTTCTCTCTTTTCATCCTTCTTCTTCTTCTTGTTTGCAGTTCTCATAGTAGTGTGATCGTCACAATATATAATCCCTCTAATGATGTATATAGAATAGCTCAGCTTCCGTAGAGCAGCATCAATGGCGTTGCCCCTCCTCATCTCCCTTTTTCTGTATAGCAATCAGAGGAGAGAGAGAGAGAGAGAGAGAGAAGTATTTGGTTTTCTCGGATCTAAAGACAACGAGTCCCTGGAAATTACCTCTTCGGCTACAATCAGATTTGGTACTCTTTTAACTTTCTCTCTTTTCATCCTCCTCCTTGTTTGCAGTTCTCATATTTCTCTCTTTCTTTGTGATGTTCTGTGTTCAGTAGCGAGGCGAGAGATATGGAGCTGGTTGAAATGGAAAATTGTTGGCCATGGAAGGTACACTACACAAGGAGCCAAGTGGAGCCGAGATGTTTGTTCAGTTGACTGGTGGACTTGAGGAGGCCCAGGTTCTGTGTTTGCAGAAAACAAACTCAAAAAGGCCAAGGTTCGATCCTTCTTCTTCTTCTTCTTCTTCAAGTTTGGTTTCTATAGCTGTTTCACTCTATCATTTTGGTTTGAATAGTACTGAAGTGTGGCTTTTCTTTGATATGTTGCAGATTGTACTTGATGAGCTACTGAAATTGGTGGGTGGTGGATGAGAAGGTATTTTTGTGTGTGTTGTTGTTTCATATGAGAACGCTTGGTTTCTAATGGTATTCTATTATTTTTCTCTCAGGTTGGTGAATACTCAACAGCTTCCGGCTGGGATATTATGGAATTACTCCTAAACAGCTTGTCATAATGTTGTGTCAAAGGATGGATCACAACAAGCAGTGGAGGGGTAAGTTTGTACTTATGATACGTGCTTATTATATATGTCTGCTTATTTTTTTTTTATCTCTAGCTAACTTTGGTATGCATGTTTTTTTTGTTGCATCAGCCTCAAGGATTGTCAAATTTCCTCAGGAGGAATACCTAAAGAAAGGTACCACTGGACATGATAATGACTTGCTACAGCGCAAGACCATTTTTGATTCTGGTATGAAGATGCACATTTGTTATAGTTCCTGTGTTGCTTAGGTTTTCCATGCTTACTCTCATTAGGCGTGTTGTTTTTTTTTTTCATTACAGAGGTTTCGGATGCTTGGCATGATCTCACTTAGATGGTTGCTCCAGTAGCGTCTTCAGCACTTGGGATTAAAAAGCATAGGTCTGTAATGATATCAGTTTGAATAGAATCTGGCTCTTCCCACTTTCGCAAGTGTAACGTCAACAGCAATTTAACCTTGGTCTTACATAAACTTGCCTATTCGGAAACTAATATCCACAGGGGATCAAAGAATGTTGGTATGATGGAGGAAGCATCGCATTTCCAATGATTCTTGTCACAGGTAATGTTAACTTGTTTCACTTATTATGTGAAATATTGATAATGACTCTTAGTGTTGTTATGATGCTTTCTTCTCCTCTACAGCTGTCAGTGACTACAAACAGCCTCTCCATTATCAAAACTTGAGAGATGAAAAGAGAAACATACATCTAGAAGTATAGATTTGCACCAATATAATTTTTCCTCCCTCAATAATCTTTTTCTTGTTCCCTCCTTAGTTACACTACACCTGTGTTGATTGCTGCAGGTGACAAGAGGTGGAAGGCGAGTGGATATTTCAATCTATGACATTGTGGTGGGTGATGTCATACCTGTCAACATTGGAAATCAGGTAGGTGGTCTGTTCTATCATTTTCATTTTGTTTTTGTCCATACTACCATGTGTCTAATCGAAATTAAAATCTATGTTTAGGTTCTTGCGGTTGGAGTGCTAACATCCGGCCACTCTCTTGCCCTTGATGAGTCTAGCATGACTGGAGAGAGCAAAACCGTGAGTGTTTATCTTGTTTCCTAAAAATTGTTGACTTTCTCGTCTCGCTAAATGGTGATTCAAGAGGTGGTGCTGCTGCTTTGAGTGTCAAGGAGGTTTGTGTTCTTCTTCTTTGATCAATTATGTCATAAAAAGATACTTAATTAACGTTTTATGTTGATCGTTTACTCTTAATTGTGTGTCAATAGGTATTGGGGAAACCGATTAACTGGCGGGATGTGGAGAGTGAATGAGGATCTTGAACCCTTTTATCCTGATCGAATGACTGGACGAATTCTAGGAATGGCAACAGAAGTTGTAAGTTCCGAATGGGGAGATGTGCTTTTGTAGAGAAGGCAACAGAAGCTGTAAGTTCTCTCAACCATTAAGTTTTCGTCATGCTTGTGTGTTTACATACTCAGGTAGTTAGGTTCTGAAACATTTTGACATACAAAAGGAAAGCATAAGTCTATGCACTTTAACTTATATTTTGTGGCATTTATACTTTGTTCTCTTTTTCTTCTGCCGTATGCTGCAACCATCGGTAGTCTATTCTATGATCATATGCAGCTGATGAAGCCACGGTTGGAGTCCATCCGGGAGGAAATGCAAAACAAGGTATGTTAACGTTTTCATTACAGTCATACTGATACATTATGGGTTTCCTCCTCATTTTGCTCTTTTGCACTGGATTTCCTTATTTGCGTTCAGGGCATGGACTCTGTTACGATGGCAGAAGGTCAAAAAGAGATGAAGAATTTGTTTAAAGAGTAAGCTGCTGCTTGTAAATTTAAACATCTCTTTGGAGTGTAAACTTCTTTTGGTCTGATAATCGTAACAGAGTCCATGCCCCTGTTTATGACTAGTTATTAAAATTTGGAGTTTTATGTTAAAATTACACCTCGTTGATCATAGTTGGGAAGCAAGAGCGCTACTATACTATGTCATATTATAGCTTGTATGCTCTGCTGGCTATTGAGTTGGTGTAGTCTCCTGACATTTTGAGTTATTTTAGTTGATATGTCCAAATAACCATACAGTGTTTGTTTATAATTTGCAGATATGGTGTCACTCTATTCACTCCAATGAAAGGGATGCTCATTCAGAGACCTTTGTTCATCTGCTTTTTTTCTTGCTGTAAGACCTTTTAATCTCTAAGATGCTTGTTGGGCTATGTTGTTTATTATTAGGCTTTTTGTCTCCAGTGAGTTAAAAAATAACTCCCCAGATTCGAATTATGGCAGAGAAGGTACCTTCATTCCAAACAGGAGGGGCATTGTGGTTTACCAATCTAAGTACTCCCGACAGGCGCGACAGCTTATACATTCGCAGAAGCAGACACTGCCACCTTCACCAGTAAACCCGAGGGCAACATCGTTGAGTCCTGTTAGTAAGAGGCTGAAGGCTCTGGAGAGCCAAGTGAAGGGAAGGAAGAAGAACAACAGCAAGAAGAGGTGATCCAGAATGGTGCATATACTATTTTTGCTAGACGGCCAGGAAAAATTAATATAGCTTTGGAGTCAAAAAGTGAACTCGTTTCTAAAACATACACAGATTTTGCTCATTATTGATGGAAACTACTCTGAGAGGTAAAAAAAAGCTGGAGGTGCCAGCTAGTGAAATCATATGTTTTCCTTCACTCTCATTGTCACGCTGCTGCTTGGATTGAACATCTCCTATAACATGAACTTCCCACACTATATAAGTGGGGTTATATTTTTTCTCTTGACATTAGCTCTTTTTGTCTTCCAATTAATGTGTTTGTGTCATGCTGGTGTCTTTAGAATGAACGAACCATATTATAATTGTGATAGCCTGATAGCCTATATGTATTGTGAATGANATGATGCTGATATACAAAGAGCCTCGTCGATAAAAGAAAAAAGTATTGGGCCAAACTAAAGGCCCATTATATATTAGCAGGCCTGTTTCTCATAGACTTTGTTACTTTCACCGTCTCCAGTTTAGGGTTTGAGAGACGACCACGTTTCCTCCGTCACGAAACCGCCAGTGACGCTATCGTCTTCACCTTTCGCTTCTTCTTCTTCTCCACGAAGCAATCGAGGAGAATCAATCCACTCAACCAGAGAAAAATCGTAAAGAAGGCGAGCCGAGGTTTAGAATCTATGGCGTCTAAGGTTATTTCTTCCACAATCCGCCGAACTCTATCCAAGCCACACGGCGTTGTTTTCCGGCGTCACCACCTATCGACCGCCGCAGCTGCTGCTACCGATTACGAGGATGAATCGATTATGATGAAAGGAGTTCGAATTTCAGGTAGGCCTCTTTATCTAGATATGCAAGCGACGACTCCGATTGATCCTAGGGTCTTCGATGCGATGAATGATTCTGGTATCAATGAGTACGGGAATCCTCACTCGCGTACGCATCTCTACGGTTGGGAAGCTGAGAACGCCGTCGAAGTCGCACGAATCCAGGTCGCGAAACTGATCGGAGCTTCACCCAAGGAGATCATTTTCATGTCCGGCGCAACGGAGGCGAACAACACCGCCGTTAAAGGAGTGATGCACTTTTACAAGGACACGAAGAAGCACGTTATAACTACTCAGACTGAGCACAAGTGTGTCCTTGATTCTTGTAGGCATTTGCAGCAAGAAGGTTTTGAGGTAACTTACTTACCTGTGAAAACTGATGGATTAGTCGATTTAGAGATGTTGAGAGAAGCTATTAGGCCAGACACAGGGCTAGTTTCTATTATGGCTGTGAACAATGAGATTGGTGTGGTTCAGCCTATGGAGGAGATTGGTCAAATTTGCAAAGAGCACAATGTTCCGTTTCATACTGATGCTGCTCAAGCTATTGGCAAGATACCTGTTGATGTTAAGAAGTGGAATATTGGATTGATGTCAATGAGTGCTCACAAGATCTATGGACCAAAAGGTGTTGGTGCTTTGTTTGTGAGAAGGAGGCCGAGAATCAGGCTTGAGCCACTGATGAATGGTGGAGGTCAGGAGAGGGGTTTGCGTAGTGGCACTGCGGCTACGCAGCAAATCCTTGGGTTTGGAGCTGCTTGTGATTTGGCGATGAAGGAGATGGAGTATGATGAGAAGTGGATTAAAGGGTTGCAGGAGAGGTTGCTCAATGGGATTAGAGAGAAGCTTGATGGTGTTGTGGTGAATGGTTCAATGGAGAGTCGATATTCAGGGAATCTGAATTTGTCTTTTGCTTACGTTGAAGGAGAGAGTCTGTTGATGGGGTTGAAGGAAGTTGCAGTGTCTAGTGGAAGTGCTTGTACTAGTGCGAGTTTGGAGCCTTCTTATGTGTTGAGAGCTTTGGGTGTGGATGAGGACATGGCTCACACTTCGATTAGGTTTGGGATTGGTAGGTTTACCACCAAGGAAGAGATCGATAAGGCTGTCGAACTTACGGTTAAACAAGTTGTGAAGTTGAGGGAAATGAGCCCGCTTTATGAAATGGTTAAAGAAGGTATCGATATCAAGAACATTCAATGGTCTCAACACTGATTCCACAGTTTCCACTCAAACCGTGCAGGGAAACTCCGGTCTGTGCGCAACCGGGGATGAGCCATGCTGAGATGCGAGTATGGACGATGATCTGATCCTGAGTTCTTACTATGTTATGTTGGTAAGTTATCTATAGTGTTTTCTAGAGAGATTCGAAGTGATAGTTTCTTGTGTGGTTTTGTAATAAAGCAGAGCAGGAACACAACTTATTTTCTGGTTTGTGATCCTTTGTGGACGATTAAATTGTAGGTGTTCTGAACCTTTATAGCTTATTACCCGTACTAAGCCAAGGTAATACACAAGTTTTTTTGTTTGTTTTTTTCTCTCGTTACTGTAATTTTCGTTCAAAATTACTATTTTCTGTTTTTTTTTCTTTCACTCAAAATGATGAAGAAATGTTTTCACCTCTTCAATGTCGGCGAGTCACTGAGTTTATGATGTTTGAAAAACAAAACATGAAATTAAAATTGACATTAAGAGGACAGCAAATGTATTATTGAATTTTTTAGGTTTAAAGCATCACGTCTATAAGGACCTATACTATTAATTACCTTGATGTAAAGTCGAAGTAGACCATAATTATCCCATGTGATTTGGTACACAAAAGTTTTTTTTTTAATTTTCCGGATCCACGTACGCTCGAGTCGACCTTTGCTACAAACTCAAAATATGTATGATCCGAATTATGTAATAAATTTGTATATTCTTCTTATTTCTTTTTTTTGTTGAAATTTGGATAGAAACAAGTATTATAGTAGGTCGTAGGTGGCCCATGGGAAGCATCCAATGGATACAAAACCTCAACTTATAAATTCTCTATGCCAAAATAATTAGAACCATAGGTTATGTTGTATACCACAACCATCCTTCGATTGAGACGTTACATCCCTTCACGTTTATAAACCACACGTTTGTATACCTTCTCTTCCTTAACATTTCTCCGTATTGTTTTTTCTTCTTCTAATTAAATATATTGAAAAAAGAAAGAAACAAGAGAAACATTTAACTAATGTTTGGTAATTGCAAGCTTTATATTTAAATGTTTGGTAATTGGAAGCTTTATATTCATTACTTATAGCCAATGTTGAAGAAATCGCTAGGCGTTAAATAGGCGGTGATCCAACGCCTAGTGCCTAGAACGCTTAATCGGAATCTAGAGGGTTTTAAGCGGTTTAGGCGTTTACACTATAAACTAATATATATATATATATGATATTATATACATATAAAAAATATGTATAAGAATAATAAAAATATTAAATCAAAAACATAACAATAGAGAAAAACATTATTTCAATTCATTTTAAATAACATATTAAACATTTATAATTATGTTTATAGAAATAAACCTTATAAATTTTAAATTTGTGCAATTAAAATTCTAAAAATTCACTAAAATGATGATACTACAATTTTAGGCGGTCAAAGCAGTCGTCTAGGCGGTGCTATTGCGCCTAGCGCCTAGACGGGGTGGAGGCGGACGTCTAGAACGCTTTTTCGAACACTGCTTATAGCTAATTTGAAAAGAAGGTGATCAAATGATGATTAATACCCTTATAAATTAGGCGTGTCAATGGTGTTATAGTATAGTAGCTGTAGTGTAGTTAAACAAGTAGAAACCTCATAATAATGTTTATCAAAAGGAACCACAATTTAAGGCTGATTAATATTTTAGTTTGCAAATATGAATACAAGAAGATAACCATTCTCATCCTTGCATTTTCAATGGCATAAAATTTTAGGTCAATTTTAGAATTAAAATTAATACTAGATGATTAAATGAGTAGGCCAAGAGAGACGGCTTGCAGTTAGCTGTGTTGAAAAGCTAAACCATGTCTCTTTGTGTTAAGATGACACCGTCCACGTCAGCGTCTTAAATCCCCAAAGCCCATTGGCAATGATAAGGTTTGGCACAAAATAATGGATTTGTGTGTATAAATACATACATGCACACTTATCACTCTCTACTCACAAGCAGAGATATAGACACTTGTTTTAAATTACAAAGTCCCATGGCTAAGATATATTTTCCTTCTTTCCTCGATACTTATGTTCTTTGCATTCTTACTCTCTTTGCGGTGATGTTCATCAGGAGTTCTGCTCGGCCCACGACATTCGCCGAGGATTTCAAAGCCGCATGGTCGGAGTCTCACATCCGCCAAATGGACGGAGGAAAAGCTATCCAGCTTGTCCTTGACCAGAGCACAGGTAACACATAAATATCCCTTTGGTAACGTTAAATCGAAACAGTAGGCTTTTATGCTATAAGTCTATAACATACCCTCACATGTTCGTATTTGTCTTTAAAAAGGATGTGGATTTGCTTCCAAAAGAAAGTATCTATTCGGACGAGTGAGCATGAAGATCAAACTTATTCCCGGAGACTCTGCCGGTACGGTCACCGCCTTCTACGTAAGTCTACCAAATGGTTGTATCTACACTAACATACCATCTTCTTGAAACATTAACGGTTAATATTCATTCATGCGTATTCTATCTATAGATGAACTCCGATACGAACACGGTGAGAGACGAGCTAGATTTCGAGTTCTTGGGAAACAGAAGTGGTCAACCTTACTCAGTACAAACAAACATATTTGCTCATGGTAAAGGAGATAGAGAACAAAGAGTTAATCTTTGGTTCGACCCGGCTTTGGATTTCCACACTTACACTATCTTATGGTCACACAAACACATTGTGTAAGTTTCTCTCTTATACAACTTTCGAATAGAATCAATATTTTACCATTTCCAAAAATTTCACCATTTTTTACTTTTTGGGAGAGAAAAAAAACATTTAACGTTGGTTTATGTATTTTGGTTAATCAGTTTTTACGTAGACGATGTGCCAATAAGAGAATACAAAAACAACGAAGCCAAGAACATAGCTTACCCAACATCACAACCTATGGGAGTTTACTCAACATTATGGGAAGCCGATGATTGGGCGACACGTGGTGGATTAGAGAAGATTGATTGGAAAAAAGCTCCCTTCTACGCTTATTACAAAGATTTTGACATCGAAGGTTGTCCTGTTCCTGGACCAACCTCTTGTCCATCGAACCCTCACAATTGGTGGGAAGGTTATGCTTATCAGTCGCTTAACGCCGTCGAAGCTCGCCGTTACCGATGGGTTAGAGTAAACCATATGGTTTATGATTATTGTACCGACCGGTCTAGGTTTCCAGTCCCACCACCCGAGTGTCGTGCTTGAAAATAATACCATACGTACGCTTTACAATGATCATGTTTCGTCTTGTACGAGAATTTTTCTATAAAAATTGTGGGAAAAATGTGGATTGTATTGTCCTTTTATGCAATTGTGCAGACGTACTTAATTAGTGCGCCATGTGTATAGATGTATAATGGTTATTTTGTGGTTGAAAATTTATAATAAACATGGATTTTTGCGAACAAAATGTTAAAATGATAATATAAATGTATTGCATAATGTTTGTTCTTTAGCGTTACAAATTACAAACATATTTAATAAGCTGACACTTTTTATATAATGAAAGAATTCAAAAGCTATATAGATGTGTTTTACAAGGATTTGTTGCAGGAAGTCAGATATATTATTGGTTTAGGCTATATGGTCCCATTTCCAGCAAAGGCGTCAGATTTGCATTTAACAGTAGTAAGAAAATGTCTTATCAAGTTCAGAACTTGTTGAAATAATGTAAAACTCATTAAGATATGTTGCCAAGAAAACAAACTTAAATTTATTGGGATTGGATGTAATATCTAAATTTTTCTGGCCCTTCATTTTCCAAAAGTTCTTGTTGAATGCACACTAAGCAGAGATATTTCTAAGATGATTGATAAGATTTGCAATTCTATATAGCTAGTAGTATAAGACATTACTTATTTAGAAGAAAAAAAAGCAAAAAATTATATAAACCGTAAAGGAAAGAGTAGCATTACTAGCATACTGTCGAGAGTGGTGTGAGCTTTATCTCTTTACTACATGTAGCCAGTAAGTAAGCAAAAATTCACCTTCATTCTTTCATCTCTATATGAAACCTCTCTAAGATTGAACCGCTTAATCTTGGTTTGTTTGATTGGTTTAGTACATAAGAGTAACTAATTTGTTTAGATTATATAAGTTCTTAAACACAGATTGATTAAGCCACCGACAGTACTAGTACAGCTGAAGAATAAGGATGCAGCCGTGGAGAAAAAGGCAAATAATAGCATTCAAATCCTCTTTTTTCTTCGAAATTACTTAAGTAAAAGAGTTATTGCTTGGAACTCCACATTGATGGTGATTGATAGAACAGTCTTTGGAATTGAGTGGCCAGAAGGAAAAAAGAATGGTACATTCACATTTCTTATTTGAAAGCTACTTGAGTTCTATCTTAAACGTACAGAAGAAAAATAGTAAAAAAGGGAGTTTTGTCCTCACTAGTCCACTACTACTCACCACTGTACTAACTCTTCCTCTTTGTATCACGTTTCACTAGAACATTCAGAATCAGCTGCCTTATTATGATGGTTTCTCTACTCTATTTGTTGTTGATCTTGACTGCGACTGGGTCTGAACAGTAAGGGCAGTTCCCAAACAGAACATCAAAAGACCTGCAAGAAATTAGATCATACTTGAGCTTGAGTATAAGGCTTGTGTGTGTGTTTTGCTATGTGAGATAAAGTGATTAGAGTTTCTACTTACTGTCTTGTTGTTGTGATAGATCTTAACCAGTCTGTGAGGCAAAGGATATGGAAAGACTTATTACAACTGATGTTTTCGCATGTGTAGTCTGTTGGCGTCCCACTTCTAGCTCCATTGTAGCTCCAAGCTCCTCATCTAGTTTTAAAGTAAATGGGAAGTTAGTGAACCATCAGAGCAAATTTTTAATCTGAACTATGAAGAATCAATATTTATTCCGTTTGAGAAATCACCTGTGGGTAGAAACTGCGCATAGCAGATTCCACATTCAATTGGCTGAGGATCATCTTCCTCTTGGAGACCTGGAGGCTTTGGAAGCTCAGTACCTAGAATACATTCGAGGTTCTCACGAAATGATATTTCCTTTGACCTGTGCGACTATAATTAATCATGATTACTGCTTTCATCAATCCATGAAGCTTACTTTTCTAATTCTGCCAATACTCGAAAGAGATTTTAAATGGGAAAGAAGAGACAAAAGATGTTTACCATTTTTTGCTATTTCTTCTCCATAACTTATGTAAGTTGTTCATATGCATGGCTGGAGGCAAAGGGCCAATAAACCGGCACCTGTCTAAGCAATTGACTATTAGAAAAATGTCGACAAGTAGGTTATTGCAAGTGTGTGTTTAGAAACATACTCTGGCAAGGATTTAGGGTCGTTGAAGTCGATATGAACAAGGATGATGCAGTCATTCCCTGAGAAAAAATGAACCAAGTAAAAATAGATAAAATTGAAATGTTATAACACAGAACTAAAAGTGGTTAGAGAAAACAAAAAAAAAAAGTGTTGAAGGTGTTAAACCAGCATGAATCCGACGGACAGAAGAAGCACGTGATGGTTGCTTAGCATCAACAACACAGAGAGACTTGTCAATATCATCCAAGACAGACCAAAATTCTTGAAGATTGTCCAAATGCTGTTTAAACAAAAAGAAACCAATTTTATGTATCCCTTTACAGATTAGCGGTTGACAAAGAGAGAAATGTAGCAAGTGTTGTTAAAGCTACCTTTTGGAATTGGTGCATCACATCCTTCAATCTTGAGCTTGTTGACCATTCTAAAGTAAACATATACGGCACATCCTGGAGTCAAGCAAAAAAGTTAACCGAGCAATTCCGTAAACTACTTAGAGTGTAAAACATAAGAAAAAAAAACAAAACGAACCGCGGAAACAGAAGGTGGAGATTTAGGATAGTCTCTATCCAGTTGGATTTCTAAAATGTGTGCTCTTCCCTTCTTATCTCTGCACATACATACATACATGATAATGCTCAGAACACAAAGCTTAAACAAGTTACACGAGGATTTAGGGAGCCACACATTGGAGAAAAGATGAACGATTCTAGTAAGCTATTAAAACCCTAAAAATTGTTCTGGAAGCTTACAGAATGTGAAAGCTGAAAAACGTTAAATCTCCACCTAATCTTCTTAGCGGTCCCCATCCAATTTCCTCAATCTAACCAAAACCGATTCGTTCATCAACCAAAATCGACTATTGTAGAAGAAGATGGATGGTTTAATTAAACTAACCTCCGTGTAAACAATCCGGTAAAACGACGACGATTTGGCTAATTCCTCACATCTTGCACGTCCTCCTCCTATACATTCCTGCGACAATTTGTTACCGGAAGAAGAAGCATTCATCTTCATCATCTACTCAACTTCATACTAAACTCAGATCATCTTCAACCTCTGAAAGAATCTTTCGCAATTTTTGGGGGTTGGTTCGTGTTTTCGAGTGTTACGATTTTGGGCCTAAAAGCCCAATAAAGGCCCGTTTCTTCTTCTTCCTTCGTCTATTAATAGCCTATTCGGGTTAGGTATATATACTTGTCCTTGTAGCCAAACATAGTTGTTTTACAAGGCGGTGCACTTTTACTTTTCTTACTGTCTCTGTCTCGTAGAAGCCACTTCACTGATGAGGAGTCTCCCCCATCTTTGATCCAGGTTCGTCTTCTTCTCCTTCGTNTTTTTTTTTTTTTTTTTTTTTTTTGAGGAAAATTCTCTGAAACGAAGGTTGTTGAGCCATATATAGGAGTTTTTTTTCTTTTTCTTTCCGATCATCTGAATCAGTCAGATCGCTGAGAAACTGTGGAATTGATGTGTTATAATCATTTCAGATTTCTATATATTTTTGGTTTTTGCATGAGATATATTACTCGTTTAGCCATTTAATTACTTGTTTACTTTCTTTGTTTTTGAGAGTATTTTATTGTGTTGTTGTTTAATGGATTATTTTCAGGTTCAGAGAAAAAACAAAACAAAACAATTGAAGATTCGAGAGTCTGGGGTTTAACATAGATTACTTAAAAAGTTATGGTTTGGTTTAGAACTGGTTCCTCTGTGGCTAAGCTTGCCATTAGAAGGACACTGTCTCAATCTCAGTGTTGTTCTTATGCTACTAGAACAAGGGTTTTGCCTTCTCAAACTAGATGTTTTCACTCTACTATACTCAAATCAAAGGCAGAGTCTGCTGCACCTGTTCCACGTCCTGTCCCACTTTCTAAGCTAACTGATAGTTTCTTAGATGGGACAAGCAGTGTGTATCTGGAAGAGCTACAAAGAGCTTGGGAAGCTGATCCCGACAGTGTTGATGAGTCCTGGGATAATTTCTTTCGGAATTTCGTGGGTCAGGCTTCTACTTCGCCTGGTATCTCGGGGCAAACCATTCAAGAAAGCATGCGTTTGTTGTTGCTAGTTAGAGCTTACCAGGTTAATGGCCACATGAAGGCCAAGCTTGACCCTTTGGGTCTGGAGGAGAGAGATATTCCTGAGGATCTTACGCCAGGTCTTTATGGGTTTACTGAGGCTGATCTTGATCGAGAGTTCTTTCTTGGTGTATGGAGGATGTCAGGGTTTCTCTCTGAGAACCGTCCCGTTCAAACACTAAGGGCTATACTCTCGAGGCTTGAGCAGGCTTACTGTGGGACTATAGGGTATGAGTACATGCACATTGCTGATAGAGAAAAATGTAACTGGTTGAGAGACAAGATCGAGACACCAACACCTCGACAGTACCATAGTGAGCGTCGGATGGTTATTTATGATAGGCTTGCCTGGAGCACACAGTTTGAGAATTTCTTGGCTTCTAAGTGGACCACGGCTAAACGATTTGGACTTGAAGGTGCTGAGTCTTTGATTCCTGGCATGAAGGAGATGTTCGATAGGGCTGCAGATCTTGGGGTAGAGAGCATAGTTATTGGTATGCCTCACAGGGGTAGACTTAACGTTTTGGGTAATGTTGTTAGAAAACCTCTGCGTCAGATATTCAGTGAGTTTAGCGGGGGTACTAGGCCAGTAGATGAAGTTGGGCTCTACACTGGAACAGGTGATGTGAAGTACCACTTGGGTACATCTTATGATCGCCCAACTAGAGGAGGCAAACATCTCCACTTGTCTTTGGTAGCAAATCCCAGTCACTTGGAAGCAGTAGATCCTGTTGTGATGGGTAAAACCAGAGCGAAACAATATTACACAAAAGACGAGAACAGAACAAAGAACATGGGTATTTTGATTCATGGGGATGGTAGCTTTGCCGGACAAGGTGTGGTATATGAAACTCTGCATCTTAGTGCACTTCCTAACTACTGTACTGGTGGAACAGTGCACATTGTGGTGAACAATCAAGTGGCTTTCACAACCGATCCCAGGGCAGGAAGGTCTTCACAGTATTGCACTGATGTTGCAAAGGCTTTAAGTGCTCCAATTTTCCATGTTAATGCGGATGACATTGAAGCAGTAGTGCATGCATGTGAGCTTGCTGCCGAGTGGCGCCAGACATTCCATTCTGATGTTGTTGTTGATTTAGTATGCTACCGTCGCTTTGGACATAACGAGATAGACGAACCATCCTTCACCCAACCAAAAATGTACAAGGTCTGCCTATTTTATTATCAGTCTCTTGGAAATAAGCTTCTCCCAATTACAGTTTCCATTTTAGTTATTTTTAGGATTTCTTCTCTTTCTTAAAGGATGTTACTTGTTGTTGATAGGTGATACGCAGTCATCCCTTCTCGCTTCAAATCTACCAGGAAAAGCTTTTGGAATCTGGAAAGGTAACACAAGAAGATATTGATAAGATTCAAAAGAAAGTAAGCTCTATCCTAAATGAAGAATTTGGGGCAAGTAAAGATTATATTCCCCAAAAACGGGACTGGCTGGCAAGTCATTGGACTGGATTCAAGTCACCTGAGCAGATATCTAGGGTCCGAAATACTGGGTATGAACATTTTCACTTTATTTAAGTTTGTCATTGCTTTTTTGTATATTTTATTCCTTGTTTTCTTGCAGAGTGAAGCCAGAGATTTTGAAGAATGTGGGAAAGGCAATCTCAACTTTCCCAGAGAACTTCAAGCCACACAGAGGGGTGAAAAGAGTTTATGAACAACGTGCTCAGATGATTGAATCGGGAGAAGGCATTGACTGGGGACTAGGAGAAGCTCTTGCTTTTGCTACACTTGTTGTGGAAGGCAACCACGTTCGGCTAAGTGGTCAAGATGTTGAAAGAGGAACGTTCAGTCATAGGCACTCAGTACTTCATGATCAAGGAACCGGCAAGCAATATTGCCCCTTAGATCACCTGACAATGAACCAAGACCCTGAAATGTTCACTGTCAGCAACAGGCATGTTTTGTGAATCTCTTTATATGGTAACCAATTTTCAATTTTTATTGCATGATCCTCACAGTTACGTTCTTGTGTATACAGTTCTCTTTCAGAATTTGGTGTTCTTGGATTCGAACTAGGTTACTCGATGGAGAATCCCAATTCTCTGGTAATATGGGAAGCTCAGTTTGGAGACTTTGCTAATGGCGCACAGGTTATGTTTGATCAGTTCATTAGCAGTGGGGAAGCCAAATGGCTCCGTCAAACCGGTCTAGTAGTTCTACTTCCTCATGGCTATGATGGTCAGGGTCCTGAACATTCCAGTGGAAGATTGGAACGTTTCCTTCAGGTATATTATATAACCAATACTCACCATTAAGTTTGTCTCTACTTTTTTTTTTGTTCATGTGTTAATTTTCAACTGCAGATGAGTGATGACAATCCCTATGTTATCCCTGAGATGGATCCAACTCTTCGTAAGCAGATTCAAGAATGTAATTGGCAAGTTGTTAATGTTACTACACCTGCCAACTATTTCCATGTTCTGCGTCGACAGGTAAAACTAATACGAAGTGACTAGAAGGTTGCAACGTTATTCTTTAAAACTTCACACTTGATATCATCCATTTGCAGATACACAGGGACTTCCGCAAGCCTCTTATAGTGATGGCTCCCAAAAATTTGCTTCGTCACAAACAGTGTGTATCTAATCTCTCGGAATTTGATGATGTAAAAGGACATCCTGGTTTTGACAAGCAAGGAACTCGATTTAAACGATTGATCAAAGATCAAAGTGATCACTCTGATCTTGAAGAAGGTATAAGACGTCTAGTCCTCTGCTCTGGGAAGGTAAACAAAACGACACAGTTTTTCCTTCATTTGCTAACAAAGATTTGATATTCTTAAATTTAATACCTGTATATGTTGATGGATCAGGTCTACTATGAGCTTGACGAAGAGCGCAAGAAGTCTGAAACAAAGGATGTAGCCATTTGCAGGGTAGAGCAGCTTTGCCCATTCCCTTATGATCTCATTCAAAGAGAACTAAAGCGATATCCAAGTAGGTGTCGAAACTCAGGATTGTGTGTAATGGTTTTGCTTGAATGTGGAATTCTCTGAAAAACTTGTTCTTGTTTTTAATAGATGCAGAGATTGTGTGGTGTCAAGAAGAGCCGATGAACATGGGAGGATACCAATACATAGCACCAAGGCTTTGCACTGCGATGAAAGCGCTGCAAAGAGGAAACTTCAACGACATAAAATATGTAGGTCGTCTTCCTTCAGCTGCTACAGCGACAGGATTTTACCAGCTTCATGTTAAGGAGCAGACTGATCTTGTGAAGAAAGCTCTTCAACCTGAACCCATCACCCCCGTCGTCCCTTAAAAACGACAGCTTGAGACTGTATAAAGAAAGACAACAAAATAAAGATACAGGTGAGAATCTTTGGTTAGCAAAAAGTGCCACTGGAAATAAACAGATGGTTGCTACAAGAGAATCGATGCCCTAATGTAACCATTTAGATATTGATCTCATTAAAGGAGTTTGTTTATACTTGTTTCGTTTAAAACGCAAGAGCTTGTTTTTTTTCTTCTTCTTTAGATTATTGTTCTTCACTTCTTCTGTTCTGTAGAGTTTTAGAAAAATATGGTTAGGATTCTAGTGCAATACTACAATACACCCAAATTGACCAACTTTATCTTCCACAAAAGATTAAGGGAGTATGTTTATACAATAAAATCCAAAAGATGTGACGCCATTTTAATACGAGGTATAGTGGGTTTTCTTGTTCCTTAATCTTAGCTGCCGTGGATAATAGTGTAAGTAGTAAATTTATTGAATTATATTATAATTGCTAGATTTATAACACATCCCTATTAAACCTTTGATTAAATTTTGATTTTGGGTCCACCGGACATGCGTCATTAGGTACAATTTTATACTATCATCCTTTGGATTCAAAGGAGCACATGCACAAGTCTCCTTTGCATTCAAAAGAGCAGATGCATTCCCAACATTCCCACGAGTGAATGCGCCCACTCGTTTGCAGTAGTCATACACTTGACTGCGCATGAGAGAAGGATACTTCTTTTGCATTTCAAACAGGACATCCATTGGTATGTGATGGCTATATTTATTAATGAATTAAACAAATAAAAGCCACATATATCAATTCAAATTAGTCACCGTGAGTATCAATCTTGCCATTTTATTAAATTTTATAACATGTTATATAATTAATGACAATTTTTTTAAGAAAATTAAAAATATATTAAATTATATGTCCAAAAATTACTCATAACAAAATTCGCTCAAATAAAAACGTGGGTGATTAAAACATATATCTCTCAAACAACTATTTCAAAGTTGAGTTTATAGGTATGTTGCTAAGACTAAGACAAATGAGCATTTATCGAGAAGCCATTTTATAATTAGTTTTTCCATTTTTAGTCTGAATGAAATAATTTTTGGTTGTTGTGTGTCATACTGAATTCCAAAATTTTATTTTAATAATCAAACTTGTGAGAAAGAAATAATAACTTAAAAATAAAATAAAAATAAAGATATATAGAGAAGTTTTTCTTGAACAAAAACGTATAAATAAGTTTTATATTCTCTGTTAGTGGTAAAATTTCTCCGAGGGTTGGCAAAATTTCAATATCTCTACTAAACTTTTCATCTCTTTTATTAGATATCATTAACTCATTTCCTTTTCAAAAGACGAATATATATTAAAATAGCAAGTGTGATTCACCATCCACCAAATGTGATCTTCTAATTGGTGATTTCGACAATTTAATTGATGGATTTGAATAAATATACTTACTAATAATGTATGTAATTTGATATACACTACTATGAATAATTTGATTTTGTATTGATCCAGGTCCTTGCTCTAGGCTCAAATATACATCTATTAGTGAAGGGGCACGGCTTTCGATTTGACGTCGTAGTGTACTGGTTAGGGGCGTGTAAGTGTAAGAATGGGGCATGGTTCGACCCGTTAATGGGCTTAAACTTTTTTTATAGTTTGCTTTAGGCATCACATCAATATGTATTGGGCCCGGCCGGTTTAAAGAAACTTTACATGTTAAATTGTTGACAACTATACTTTTTAGTGGTAAAACATAGAGTAAGAGTGTTCTTATCAACTAGTATATTATCTATTTTGGTATCAACTAGTGTATATATTCTATTGATCATACTCAATAGGAATTTGTGTTTATATATTAAATACATAAATTATAAAATACACACCTTCGTACTATACTACAAAATATATCACTAAAAAATATGACTCTTATAATATATATTTTATAAACATGCAAGTCTGATTCGATCACTTAATTATTTGGTTCAAATTGGAATACGTACGTACATTGAATACTTCTAACATTCTCGATGACCAAGTCTATCACATGTAATCAAAGTACAAAATAATTGGTTTTCACTTTTCACTTGATTTCCTGATTGATTATCTTATAAAGATGTTTTTAACCATTGATTTCCAGATTTATAAGTAAGACTAAAGTGATTTCCAAAGAATAGTTTTTATGTAAACAGTTTTGATTTAACGAAAATTATACAAAATAGTTTTAAGGAAAATTTAAATGGGAAATTTCAAAAAACTAACCAAAATTGAATTGCGTTTATAAAATTGGATTATAAATTCAGTTTGGTTCGGTTTGAGTTTGGGTTTGGTATCAAAAGATTACAATTAAATAAATAGGATTGAGTTTGGTTTATTCGGTATACCGTTTTGGATTAATATGATAATTTGGTTCAATGTCGGTTTGATGGGATTTTTTGGTTCGGTTTTATGTCCATCCTTTAGTGACAGTAACTGAGTAAAATGTATCAGTAAAGCTTTGCAATTTTGTAGCTGGTGAACAAAAAGCATTCAAAGTGGGAGAGAGAGAGAGAGAGAGTCATGGCGAACCATTTTTGCTTGCTTCTTCTGATCATCACTTTTGTTTCCGTCATCACTCTGTCTTCTTCTTTCAAGCTTTTACCTCGATTCCCTCGCTACAATATCCAGAACCAAGCCAGAATCAAGCCGTTCCGGGGAGATCGAAACGAGTACCGATACGAGACCAAGTTCTTCTCTCAGCAGCTTGACCACTTCAGCTTCGCCGATCTTCCCAAATTCCCGCAGTGCTACCTTATTAATTCAGATCACTGGCTTGGTGCCTCTTCGCTCGCGCCTATCTTCCTCTACTGCGGCAACGAAGGTGATATTGAATGGTTTGCTAGAAATTCTGGATTCATTTGGGACATCGCTCCTAAGCTTGTTTGGTGCCTTGCTTGTTTTCCCAGAGGTTCGTTTTTGTGTGTTTCTCTCCTCTTTGATTTCCCCAAAAGAAAAGAAATTAGCAATTCGTTACTGATTTTAGGGGTTTTTGGTATAGCATAGGTATTATGGAGAGTCGATGCCTTATGGAAGCAGGGATGAAGCTTACAAGAACGCTACCACTTTATCTTATCTCACAACTGAGCAAGCTCTCGCTGATTTTGCTGTTTTTGTGACTGATTTCAAACGCAACTTGTCTGCTGAAGCATGCCCAGTTGTGTTGTTTGGTGGATCATATGGTGGAAGTAAGTAAGGAATCATATAGAATGTTTTTGTGTTGGTGGAATGAGAACGCTTTTGGATGAGATTATTTATTTTGTTTTTGTTGTTTACTGATATACAACAGTGTTAGCAGCATGGATGAGGCTGAAGTATCCTCACATTGCAATAGGAGCTTTAGCTTCTTCAGCTCCAATTCTTCAGTTTGAAGATATTGTTCCTCCTGAGACGTTTTATGACATTGCATCAAATGATTTCAAGGTTAGTCAGTTGGCTTTATTATGTCTTTCTCGTTTCATATCGTGATTGTGTTATTGGTTGTGATTGTTGTAGCGTGAGAGTATTAGCTGCTTCAACACTATTAAGAACTCATGGGATGCAATAATAGCTGAGGGTCAGAAGGAGAATGGCCTTCAGCAGTTGACGAAAACTTTCCACTTTTGTAGGTAAACAAATAAATCGGAGTTAGTGTGCGCTTGCAAAGCGTACTAAATAGTAATACTGTAATGGTTTGTTGCTCTATCTTCAGGGTGTTGAACAGTACTGATGACCTTTCAGACTGGCTGGACTCTGCTTATAGTTATTTGGCAATGGTGGACTATCCATATCCTGCTGACTTCATGATGCCTTTGCCTGGGCATCCCATTAGAGAGGTATATTTTCAGAAGTTACACTTTATGATTTTCCAATGATATTTTCCCCAAACCATATCATTGGATTGTCATCATTTGATTATCTTTCTGTAGGTCTGCAGAAAAATTGGCGGTGCAAATAGTGATGCTAGCATCCTAGATCGTATATATGCAGGAGTAAGTGTGTACTACAATTGCACTGGGGATGTTGACTGCTTCGAGTTGGATGATGATCCTCATGGTTTGGATGGATGGGACTGGCAGGTATGAAGAACAATTACCTTTCTTTGTCATTCTTTTTGCGATAATTGTCAGTGAATCTACCACTTAATCACTTTTCATTATCTGTTTACAATAGGCGTGCACGGAGATGGTAATGCCCATGTCTAGTAGCCAAGAAAACAGCATGTTTCCAGCTGATGGTTTCAATTACTCTTCGTACAAAGAGGAATGCTGGAACACATTCCGAGTCAATCCAAGACCCAAATGGGCCACAACAGAGTTCGGTGGACTTGTAAGACATCTTTTTGATAAACTCAAGATTCTTTCTATGCCATCATCTGAATCTTTACCCTCACTCTGGGTCTAATGTAAAAAGGACATAGAGACCACACTGAAGTCGTTTGGAAGTAACATCATTTTCTCAAATGGTCTGTTAGATCCTTGGAGTGGTGGGAGGTAAGTACATTACTCCTTTTACCTCAGATCCGAGACCTATTTTACAAAAGAGATCTCGTAATAGGATGAATGATTGACTCGTAAAAATGCAGTGTTCTCAAGAACTTATCGGATACCATTGTTGCTCTTGTCACGAAAGAAGGTATAACCGTATAACTCAAAGCCTCAACAATCTCTCATGTAACTCGTATGTTCGTTCATTTGCATTGACTTTACCGTGTAATCATCATAGCAGTAGTCCACTTGTCATTAAATCCCATAAACCCACAATTCAAATCAATGCTATGAACTAGTTTGGTATATATCTATCTCAAATCATCCGATCTCTTTCAAAATCAGAAACAAGGTTGATGATAGCTTCTTTTTTTCTCAGGTGCACATCATTTGGATCTACGACCATCGACACCAGATGACCCAAAATGGCTTGTGGACCAGCGAGAAGCGGAGATACGGTTGATTCAAGGATGGATTGAAACTTATCGACTTGAAAAAGAAGCAAAGTTTTCTCTGTTAAAACGTTCTTGGTAGGAGAAGAATGTAAAGAATCGTCCCACGAAATTTGGAAGGTGCAAACTCACTAACCGATCCATTGGGTTTAATAAAAAAGATCCATGTAAGCTCTCTATGTTTTAACAAAAGAAAGACAAAATTAATAGTTATGAGTTGGCTGGCTATACACACAAAACACATCTGTCAAGTGAGTAAAGAAGTTCTTAAAGAATCATATCTTTTAAATATTAATTTTTCAGTGACATCTGGTTTGAAACTTTAAAGTGAAGGACAGAGTATGAGACAGTTATTAGTGGTTACGCTAGAAAAATCTAAAATTTAATTACCAACAGTCACGACTCTTTGGAAAATTGGAAAATTCAATTACCATATTAATCACTTTCTTTTAAACTAAATGGAAATTTTTGGTATTGGCCGCTAAAAACGAGGATGAAAAGGCTTTTAAACGCCAACGTTTTGAAGGTTTGACTGCTCGAATAAAAACCCCTTTTGACTAAATCGTCGACCTAAAAAAAAGAGAGAGACTAGACTTCTCTACGACGCACTGTCACAGAACCCTTCTTTGTTCTTGCGAGGGAGAGAGATAAAAAAAAAAAGTGAAAGAGACAAATCATCACCGTGCTTTTGATCGGAGATCGGAGGAATCTGGGTTAAATTTAAGTTTTTGTGTGGTTGAGAAAAACGATGGCAACTTCCAGTTCCGAACGATTCCCGATAACGCCGGCGGCTACTAAATTGATGATTACGCCTAATTCTAGGGTTTTGAAAAGCCCTCTAACTGAAGAAGTCATGTGGAAGCGTCTCAAGGAAGCTGGTTTTGATGAACAATCAATCAAGGAGAGAGATAAAGCTGCCCTAATTGCTTATATAGCCAAGCTGGAATCTGAGGTTTGATTTTCGATACTTCTTTTAAAAAAAAAATTTCATTCTTTAGTTTGGTTGTAGCACTAGGTAGTAGTCTACGCGGGAACTCTATGAAACTGACTAAGGAGAGGGTTATAATTACTGGGATTAGCTTGTGCCCCTTTTAAGTTTGATTCGTCAGTCATATACGTTACACTCATGGGTCTGCAGTTATTGCTTTGCTTGTGGGAGTTTAAAAGTTTCGATTTTGTTTCATCTTTTGAGATTGTGATATTGGCCAGTTTTTATTCTATGTTGTGTGTTTGATCAGAAACCCTATTGGCATTGCTATATTGATCGCGTTCTCATGTAGGTTTATGATTACCAACACAACATGGGTCTTCTCCTTTTGGAGAAAAACGAATTGCTGTCGAAGTATGAGGAGGTTAAAGCCTCTGTGGATGAGGCCGACCTAGCACATAGGCGAGGTCAATCTGCATATGTCTCTGCCTTAGCTGAAGCAAAGAAACGAGAAGAGAGTTTGAAGAAGGATGTCGGGGTTGCGAAAAAGTGTATCTCTAGTGTAAGACCTCTTGACTTTGAGAGCCAGCAGAACTAGGTTATTTCTAGTCTGTTTTATTGATTTTGTTTGTTCTTTTTTTTTTCTCAGTTGGAGAAGACTTTGCATGAGATGCGTGCAGAATGTGCCGAGACGAAAGTTTCTGCTGAGAGTAGAATGTCTGAAGCTCATATTATGATTGAGGATGCCCTGAAGAAATTTGCAGATGCTGAAACAAAATTGCGCTCAGCAGAAACTTTACAAGCTGAAGCTAACCGTTATCACCGAATTGCAGAGAGGAAATTGAAGGAAGTTGAAAGTCGTGAAGATGATCTTTCTCGGCGTCTTGCATCTTTCAAGTCTGAGTAAGTCTTTCGTCTCAGTTAACTGGACTTTAGAACTTGGACTATTAAGTTGTGGTATTTAGGTGTTGAGTTGGTTCTTTCTTTACTTGGTTTAGATCTGAAGCGAAAGAGAACGAGATGATTATTGAGCGACGGACTTTAAATGAGAGGCGGACGAGCTTGCAGCAAGAGCAAGAAATGTTATTGGATGCACAAGTTTCACTAAATCAAAGAGAAGAGCACATATTTGCTAGATCCCAAGAATTAGCTGAACTTGATAAGGGGTTAGAGTCTGCAAAGCGTACATTTGAGGAGGAACGTAAAGTCTTCGTAGACGAAAAATCCAATCTGGAGATCGCACTAGCGTTGCTTGCTAAAAGAGAAGAGGTTTTTTATACACACATCTTTTATTTCTGGTTTTGCATGATACATCTTTTTAAAAAAATTCAGACAAGACAGTACTGTTTCATTTTGTTTTCCTTGCAAAAACAGGCCTTTTCTGAAAGGGAATCTTCACTACTTAAGAAGGAGCAAGACCTGCTTGTTGCTGAAGAAAAAATTGCGAGCAAGGAATCTGTGAGTTTACTTGTTCAATCCAACCAACCTTGTAGTTATCAGTCTTACTTTTAGTTTTGTGCTCATTTGTTTTCTGGATTTAATGAAAATGCTTTTAAACAATCAATACAGGAACTGATTCAGAACGTCTTAGCGAATCAAGAAGTTATCCTGAGGAAAAGAAAATCCGATGTGGAAGCAGAATTGGAACGTAAGAGCAAATTGGTGGATGATGAATTGGAGAGCAAGAGACGTGCTTGTGAATTAAGGGAGGTTGATATCAAGCAGAGGGAAGACCTAGTTGGTGAAAAGGAGCATGACTTGGAAGTTCAATCAAGAGCATTGGCAGAGAAAGAAAAGGATATAACAGAGAGGTCTTATACTCTTGATGAGAAAGAGAAGAATTTGATTGCTACAGAGGAAGGTAACAACCTTAAGACAACTCTTCTGGAGAATGAGAAGGAACGGCTTAGAAAATTGGACCTAGATCTGCAGCAGTCTTTGGTGTCATTAGAAGACAAGAGAAAACGTGTTGATTCTGCAACAGAAAAACTTGAAGCCTTGAAGAGTGAGACAAGCGAATTATCTACTTTGGAGATGAGACTCAAGGAGGAGTTAGATGATTTGAGGGCCCAAAAGCTTGAAATGTTTGCTGAAGCAGATAGATTGAAGGTGGAGAAAGCTAAATTTGAAGCTGAGTGGGAACACATTGATGTGAAAAGGGAAGAGTTAAGAAAAGAAGCAGAGTATATAACTCGTCAAAGGGAGGCTTTTTCACTGTATCTCAAGGACGAGCGTGATAACATCAAAGAGGAAAGAGATGCATTGAGAAATCAGCACAAACACGATGTGGATGCACTAAACCAAGAGCGAGAAGAATTCATGAATAAGATGGTGGAGGAGCATTCTGAGTGGCTTAACAAGGTACAAGGTGAGCGAGCTGATTTCTTGTTGGGAATTGAGATGCAGAAAAGAGAGTTGGAGTATTGCATCGGAACTAAACGAGAAGAATTGGAAAATGCTTCGAGGGAGAGAGAGAAGGCTTTTGAGCAAGAGAAGAAGTTGGAGGAGGAGCGCATAAAGTCTCTCAAGGAAACCGCCGAAATCGAGTTACAACATGTCCAAGTAGAACTGAAGAGGTTGGATGCTGAGAGGTTGGAAATTAAACTGGATCGTGAAAGAAGAGAGAGGGAGTGGGCTGAGTTAAAGGATTCGATTGAGGAGCTAAAGGTGCAAAGAGAAAAACTAGAGAAGCAAAGGCATATGCTTCAAGCTGAAAGAGAGGAAATCCGACATGAGATTGAAGAACTGAAGAAATTAGAGAATCTGAAAGTCGCTTTAGATGATATGTCAATGGCTAAAATGCAGCTGTCCAATTTAGAGCGTAGCTGGGAAAAGGTTTCTGCTTTGAAGCAGAAGGTTGTTTCTAGGGATGATGAACTAGAGTTGCAAAATGGAGTCAGCACTGTGAGTAATAGCGAAGATGGCTACAACTCTTCTATGGAAAGACAGAACGGTTCAACCCCTTCATCTGCCACTCCATTTTCATGGATAAAACGATACACTAATCTGATATTCAAGTCTTCTCCAGGGAAATCCTCCCGAATGCATCAACATGAAGAAGGAGGAGGATTGCCTTCAGAAATGTTGAAGCTAGATTCATCGAAAAGAGAAGAAAAGGCTTACACCGAGGGGATGTCTATTGCAGTAGAAAGACTTGAAGCAGGAAGGAAAAGAAGAGGTAATGCAGCTGGAAATGACGCTAGTGAACCAAGCAATAACAAGAAGAGGAAACATGACGTCACCCAAAAATCTTCTGATGAAGCTGATACCCAGAGGTAAAATCTGATACTATAATAGCAAATTTATACTATTTTTTCGTTCTTGTTTTTCTTTTACCAAAGGTTGGGTCTTGCATCTTGTAATTTTCAGTGTCATTTCAAGCCCTCAAAACGTGCCTGAAGACAAACATGAACTGCCATCAAGCCAAACCCAGATGCCAAGTGGTATGGTAGTCATCAGTGAGACCGTTAAGGTGACGACAGTAACCTGTGAGACAGAGGTGACCAACAAAGTCACAACCCTTGACTACTCAGAAAATCCTACTGAAGCAGGAATGGGAGAGGAGAAACCAGATAGTGATTGCGATCAGGTAGTATTTCATGAAAGTTTCTCATAGTTTTTTTCAACACACTTCAGAAGGAATGAATAATAATACCCCTTTGGCTTTTGTTGTAGACCGGGATAAACGCTTCCGATGATGGTGGTATTGAAACATGAGTGAACTTGACGAAGAAGAATAATGACTAAAGCTATGTAGGAAAAGGAGATATATGCATATAAGGTACTGCTACACAGTCTTTACCCCCACATGTGGTCTCAGAAAGTTTTAAAGTCGTTAACTGGAGTTGTTGTGTGTTGTCTGTTAATGCAGAAGGTCTATGAATCCTTTTGGGGGTTTGCTTGCTATTAGAGAAGATAACGGTATGTAAATGGATTTGATTGAGTTTTAAAACTCGATATCTGGATGTGATAATTATTGTCTATTTTAATAGTTTTTTTTGTGTGTTTTCAGATTTGAAGTGAGTAGTAGTGTGTTTGGTTAGGGAAAATAGGGTAGGAAAGAAGCGTATGGTTTCTACTTTCTTGTGTGTATTTTGAGAGAGGATATGAATGATTTGTGGGGGTTTCAAAACACTAAAAAGTTGAAATGAGAGTCGCGGGTTTTATTATTGTTTCTTGTATGGATGATGTGATAGCTCCTCATCCCCCATAACAATACTATTCTCTTCTCTTGTTTGTCTGTTACATAAGCTTATTTCCTCCATCAACGAAATTGGGCTGGACTGGTCCAGTCTTTAGGTTCGTTCATAGCCCAGCACACAGTTTCAATGGCTAGAATTAAAAACATGTTTATTGATAAGTTGGATGATCAAAAATTCCCTTTTATGGCTGATAATAGTGTTGGAAAAATTTGACAGAAAATGAGAAAATAGTACCTAATTTAACAAAGGGTAAAAAAGTAAAAAAGAGAGGGTGTCGTGATATATATAGCGAGTCCGCATCAGCGGCGCGAGTCAAAATAACGCAGTTGAGACAGTCAAAACTTAAAAAAGATCAACATCATCACAATGGAGAGAGGCGGCGTAGTCTCAGGAGGTTTTCACCAAAATTACATCCTATATCCTTCACGCGCCGCCGCTTTCACCACGCGCCTCCACTACCCTTTCTCCTCCATCAGAAACTCGCCGTCTTCCTCTCTCAGAGTAATTTCTATAAATAAAATCACTCAGTTTATTTTAAAACTAAGAATATATATATACCATCTCTTACATTTTTTTTTAAAAAAAAAATTCTTGGTAGATTCGCCACTCTCCTTGTTCCATCTCTTCCAGTTTCATCATTCATGAAGTTTCCCGTAATCGATGCGACGCCGTTTCCTCTAATTCTTACAGCACCGATGTGACTGAATTCGCCGAAATTGAAATTGATTGGGACAAGATCGATTTTGGTTTTAAACCTACGGATTACATGTACTCCATGAAATGTAGCCGTGGTGGTGATTTCTCTAATGGTCAATTGCAACCTTTTGGTAACATTGAGGTTAACCCTTCAGCTGCTGTCCTCAACTATGGCCAAGTATGTTTCTCTCTCATTCTCATGATTTGTTTGTTCTGTGGAGGGGGATTTTTTTTATCAGCTTCTTGACTTGGAATTTGTAATTGTGATCAACCTGAATTGCTCTGTTTAGTTTTAGTTTCTATAAAGCTTCTCTGTTACGTTAAGTAGCTTAGTTTCTCTACTTTTTGGACTTGATGTTTGAGAATTAGCAACAGGCCATGTGGTTTGGTAGTTGACATGTTCAAGTTCTGATACCTTGTTTTGTTATTTCTATATCACCGGCTTGATTGTATATATAGTGATACCTTGTTTTTTTTCTTAGGGTTTGTTTGAAGGTCTTAAGGCTTACAGAAAACAAGACGGCAATATACTCCTCTTCCGTCCCGAGGAGAACGCCATCCGAATGAGGAACGGTGCTGACAGAATGTGCATGCCTTCTCCAACCGTCCAACAGTTTGTTGAGGCTGTGAAAACAACTGTATTAGCAAATAAACGTTGGGTAATTGGATCACTCTCTCTCTTCTTATTCTTTTGAGAAAAAGGCTATTCAGGTGTTGTTGTGTTGCATCACTCAGCTATTGATTTTCTTTATTACTATATATAGATTCCACCTCCAGGTAAAGGATCATTATACATAAGGCCATTGCTAATGGGAACTGGAGCTGTTCTTGGCCTTGCTCCTGCTCCTGAATACACTTTCCTTATCTTCGTTTCTCCTGTCGGGAACTACTTCAAGGTTTTCTTTTTTTTGGCCTTCTCGTCTGATCCAATTTTCTATATTCATCATTTTGTTTTCCTGAGCCTTACGTATCTTTTGCAGGAAGGTGTGGCGCCGATCAACTTGATTGTTGAAAATGAATTCCATCGTGCAACTCCTGGCGGTACTGGAGGTGTTAAAACCATTGGTAATTATGCTGCAGTAAGTACATGCTCAAAGCTTTTTTTCAGTGTTCATTTTTCCTCTGTTATCAAAAAAAAGCCTAATATAAAAACCAATGTTTTTATTAGGTCTTGAAGGCACAGTCGATTGCGAAAGCTAAAGGGTACTCTGATGTTTTATATCTTGATTGCGTTCACAACAGATATCTCGAGGAGGTTTCATCTTGCAACATTTTCATTGTGAAGGTGATTAGATATCATCATTTGTTGGAACATCTCAGAAGCTTCTTACCCGGAAATGAGAACTCTTTGTTTACTTGTTGGGCTCTTCTTTTGTACAGGATAATGTGATCTCAACTCCTGAAATCAAAGGAACCATCTTGCCTGGAATTACCCGGAAGAGTATTATCGAAGTGGCTCGTAGCCTAGGTTTCAAGGTAATATCAAAATTCCCTTCTTCATAATTCTTGGCAACGTTCAGTATCAAGTAGGCCAGAAAACATAGGAATGCTATGCACTGCAAATACCTCATGGTTTGGTTTAAACTTTGGTTTAATTCGGTTTAAGGAATTTTGGTTCGGTTTAGGGTCCTAATTCTGATTTTTCAGGTGGAGGAACGAAATGTGACAGTTGATGAATTGGTAGAAGCGGATGAGGTTTTCTGCACAGGAACGGCTGTCGTTTTATCTCCGGTCGGAAGCATTACTTACAAAAGCCAAAGGTACAAAAACTTTTATCTCCCCATTTAACTAAAAAGCTAATGAAGCCGCAGAGTTTAAATGAAAACAAATTTTCCGATATCTGTTAGGTTTTCTTATGGAGAAGATGGTTTTGGAACTGTCTCGAAACAGCTGTACACTTCCTTGACTAGCCTCCAAATGGGTCTGACCGAAGATAACATGAACTGGACTGTTCAGTTGAGTTAAACCAGTCAAGAACATATTCATATATGTGGATTTGTATGTAGATACTAGATCATGCTTCAAGATTCTGATTCTTGAAACGATAAACAATAATCTTTGTCTTTAACATAGATAAAACAGGAAAAAGGTCAGTTCTAGCACGAATTAACATGCTATGCAAATTACGGTACCAGTCACATATAAATACACTCGTTGTTTTCATTTCCCAAACTTCATGGTTGAGTTCAGAATCTGGTCAGACTATAGAGTGTAAGTAATCTTATCACATCTTTGGAATTGTTTTCGAATTTAAAAGTGCATGTAGCTGTCTATGCATCACAAAGCTCATGGCGAAGAATTAAAAACATATTGCGTGTAATTGTGTAAAAATGAGAGAAGAGCTCGGCGCTGATTTGTGGCTTTTTATTTGCTTAATGAGTGACAGCTTCTCCATGCAACTTGACGTGTGTTTTCTTTTATTTATACAAATAATTACGTACTTGGTCACCCAACAATCTAAATCTAAACCCCACTATCTGTGTTTTTATGACCGACACATTTCCCTCCTATCCTGATTTAAAATCCTTATTAGTAATTTCTGACAACAATCTCCAAGCAAATCCAATACAATTGTGTTTCTAAGTTTTTCCGATTATTTAAAAAAGTTATATGCTACTACATATTTGATAGGATCTTATTAAGTTCGTTCAAGCTTCTAGCGACAAGAGGAGACGTAAAGCTTTATGTAAAAGGATGTCATGATTATCTCATGATTACGATATAATTATAACATGTTTTATATAAAAACTATTCTAAAGATTAGTGCATGTAACTAAAAGAGAGCGTACATTTGTCACGAGAGTCATATCATGAACTCACATTTTTTTTTCATCTCTTTAGAATGCTTCCAAAAAGTAAATGGATCCTACAAAAAGTATGAGAAAGAAGAAATAGAATCATAGAAGAGAGATAGATGCCTTGAGATATACTGTACATTGCATTGTGACCTTCTTCTTTTTTCCCCTTTACCTTTTGACTTACTATTCTTTTTCTTCCTTTTTACACTAATTTTTGTTTTTCAAGTTGTTTGTTTATGAATAATTGATTTCTAGTCAATCGTGTGTGTCTTATCATCTTTCTTTCTTTTCTACAAACTGATTCCATTTATACAATAAATAATATTTGATTCAAATTCGAAACCATATGTTTTGATCTCGGATATAGATTTCTAACGCCTTTGCTTTAATAACTGATTTTAAGAAAATAAAACATGATCTTAATGATACCAAACCCTGTAACACATTACTTGATATTTGTAAACACAATTTTTGGTTACTACGGAGAAATTAAGACAAGAAAGAATATATTTTTTGACATTTTAGCGTGATAAATTAAATGCCATGTATCTATTGCATGGTAAACTGGAAGTAACATTATAATAGCTCAGTAATACAAACCATTTATATGGGAATTTTGAAAAAGAAGGGTTGGCCTATATGATGCAAGACCAATTCCTGTTTCATACTAGTGTTGTTGAAATCTGAATACACTTTTTTCCCCTGTTGATTACCCTTAGCTTCAAAGTTCAAATTTACTTTAATTTTAACTTTTCCATAAACAAAGATATTTTTTTATCCATGACGATACATATTTTATTCCACAAAAACATATAAACAGTGACTAATACCTCAATAATTTGAAGACTTTTTATTACTTTACAAGTGCTTTGACTTTTAACCCTTTATTAACCATCACAAGACAAGTCAACCTTCATTAATTTCCCTCTAGAAGCCTTTTGGCTCATTTTGTTAAACACGAAAATTAACCAATTAAAAGTTACAGTTCACGTTTATTTGTTTTATGATTTACATATATTTCACTTGTTTTGCAAGGAACTAAATTATAGTAAACAATACACCCAAATTGACCAACTTATCTTACATAAAAGATTAAGAGAATACGTTTATACAAGAAGATCCAAAAACTGTGACGCCATTCTAATAAGAGGTATAGTGGGTTTTCTTGTTCCTTAATCTCAGCTGCCGTGGAAAAATAAGTCTAAGTATCAAATTTTATTGAATTAAATTATCATTGTTAGATTTATAATTAACATCCCTATCAAATCTTTGATTAAAATTTGATTTTGGGTCCATGGGACAGGCGTCATTAGGTACAAATTTTAATAGTGCATAATTACTAAGTGGCTTTATTTATCGATGCATTAAACAAACCCATCTATCAGATCAGTATTGTCACCGTGAGTTTGAAACTTTGTCATTTTTAATGTTATATCTTGCTATATATTTTACTACAAAATTTCCTGAAGGAGATTAATAATAAGATTAAGTCGTACGTACCTGATCAGAAAAGTTAGTGGTAAAATTTCTCCGAGGGTTGGCAAAATTTTGTTCACCAACCATAACGGAATTTACTCTCACAAATTTCAATATCTCTGCCTTTCTTTTCATCTCTTTTGGTATACACATATCATTAACTCCTTTCCTTTTCAAAAGACAAATCTATATTAAATAGCAAGTGATTCACCACCCACCAAATTTGATATTCTAATTGGTTGCATTTCTTTAGACAATTTAATTGATGGATTTGATAAATTATCTTATATATATTGATATACTATGAATAAGTTGATTAACTAGTATATTACATATTTTTTTGGGGTCCCTATATTATATTGATTGTACTGAATAGGAATTTGTGTGTATAAATTACATGACTTAGAAATTTTCTTAGTTATTTCACACATTTCCATCACCAAACATTCGAAGTATTTGTCTCTATCTCGACAACATATATAATACACATCTTTGTACTATACTACAAAATTATCACTAAAAAATATTGACTCTACAATACATATAAGTTGTAGAGTCACTAAAAAGCGTGTGGTCTTTTATATACATATCTACATGCAAGTCTAATTCAATCACTTATTGGTTCAAATTGGAATACATTGAATTGTTCTAACATTCTCGATGACCAACTCTACCACATGCATGTAATAAAAGTACACATAATCCGATAATCGGTCTTTCTTTCTTATTCGCGTAAGCTGCCATGCAAGTGGGGCTTCAAGCTTTCGCAAAATCTCATGTCATAAATATATGTATATTGTACTTACACATACACATATGAATATTAACTAAACCATATGTCGTTTCCTTTATTATCGAATTTAAAGTATATTGCATGCATGCTATTTAGATTATATATAAGAAATGTCGTTTTCGTAATCACACTCCTAAACTGCGGATCAGATATAATCACTAAGATTTAATAATATAAAAATATAATCCACT
>NC_025702.1:19961494-19963202 GCF_000633955.1 Camelina sativa
TAAGTGGCTTTATTTATCGATGCATTAAACAAACCCATCTATCAGATCAGTATTGTCACCGTGAGTTTGAAACTTTGTCATTTTTAATGTTATATCTTGCTATATATTTTACTACAAAATTTCCTGAAGGAGATTAATAATAAGATTAAGTCGTACGTACCTGATCAGAAAAGTTAGTGGTAAAATTTCTCCGAGGGTTGGCAAAATTTTGTTCACCAACCATAACGGAATTTACTCTCACAAATTTCAATATCTCTGCCTTTCTTTTCATCTCTTTTGGTATACACATATCATTAACTCCTTTCCTTTTCAAAAGACAAATCTATATTAAATAGCAAGTGATTCACCACCCACCAAATTTGATATTCTAATTGGTTGCATTTCTTTAGACAATTTAATTGATGGATTTGATAAATTATCTTATATATATTGATATACTATGAATAAGTTGATTAACTAGTATATTACATATTTTTTTGGGGTCCCTATATTATATTGATTGTACTGAATAGGAATTTGTGTGTATAAATTACATGACTTAGAAATTTTCTTAGTTATTTCACACATTTCCATCACCAAACATTCGAAGTATTTGTCTCTATCTCGACAACATATATAATACACATCTTTGTACTATACTACAAAATTATCACTAAAAAATATTGACTCTACAATACATATAAGTTGTAGAGTCACTAAAAAGCGTGTGGTCTTTTATATACATATCTACATGCAAGTCTAATTCAATCACTTATTGGTTCAAATTGGAATACATTGAATTGTTCTAACATTCTCGATGACCAACTCTACCACATGCATGTAATAAAAGTACACATAATCCGATAATCGGTCTTTCTTTCTTATTCGCGTAAGCTGCCATGCAAGTGGGGCTTCAAGCTTTCGCAAAATCTCATGTCATAAATATATGTATATTGTACTTACACATACACATATGAATATTAACTAAACCATATGTCGTTTCCTTTATTATCGAATTTAAAGTATATTGCATGCATGCTATTTAGATTATATATAAGAAATGTCGTTTTCGTAATCACACTCCTAAACTGCGGATCAGATATAATCACTAAGATTTAATAATATAAAAATATAATCCACTACTTGACAGGACATGAATCATGAGGAAACTTCTATAGCGTGTAATATCCTACAATAAGTCATATGTATGCGTATACATTTACTATAGAACCATAGGAAGGGGGAAACTAAAAACAAAAAATTGACTGAAAATAAAATGTGACTACACAACAATCAATTTCAACATATAGGCTATATAACCTATATATACAGTATTAGTCATTTCCGAGTCTAATATGTCTATTTTACAATATATATTTAGATATGTCCATCTTGTACTTCTTTCAAGTTAAAACTTGTTTACACACAATAAATTATTATTTTTAATATATATCATACATAACCATAATAGGATGTTAACTTAAACGAGCATATCAAGATTAGAAGGAAAAATAATTAATTACCAAAAAAAAAAAAATCGGAGAAGAGTGTGGAAGAGAGAAAGAGTCAAAGGGTGGCGGGCGGCTAAGAATGCACTACGCATAATGAAACCTGTTGTCAAAAAAAGATTATAAGAAAAATTATAAAATAGTTTTATGTAATTGAATCCCTAGATTCTAAATTATAAGCAAAGACAAAAGGAGAAAAACATTAGTCTTCCCTCCCCCCC
>NC_025702.1:19963286-20020513 GCF_000633955.1 Camelina sativa
TTCAAATTGGAATACATTGAATTCTTCTAACATTCTCGATGACCAAGTCTACCACATGCATGTAATAAAAGTACACATAATCCGATAATCGGTCTTTCTTTCTTATTCGCGTAATGTGCCATGCAAGTGGGGCTTCAAGCTTTCGCAAAATCTCATGTCATAAATATATGTATATTGTACACATACACATATGAATATTAACTAAACCATATGTCGTTTCCTTTATTATCGAACTTAAAGTATATTGCATGCTATTTAGATTATATATATATAAGAAATGTCGTTTTCGTAATCACACTCCTAAACTGCGGATCAGATATAATCACTAAGATTTAATAATATAAAAATATAATCCACTGCTTGACAGGACATGAATCATGAGGAAACTTCTATAATAGCGTGTAATATCCTACAATAAGTCATATGTATGCGTATACATTTACTATAGAACCATATGAAGGAGGAAATTAAAAACAAAAAATTGGCTAAAAATAAAATGTGACTACACAACGATCAATTCCAACATATAGGCTATATAACCTATATTTGTCCCCAAAAAGAAAAAGACTATATAACCTATATATATTAGACATTTCCGAGTCTAATATGTCTATTATACAATATTATATTTAGATATGTCCATCTTGTAGTTCTTTGAAGTTAAAACTTGTTTACATTCAATAAATTAATAATTTTAATATATATCATCCATAACCATAATAGGATGTAAAGTTAAACAAGCATATTAAAATTAGAAGGAAAAAAAATTAATTACCAAAAAAAAAAAAAACGGAGAAGAGTGTGGAAGAGAGAAAGAGTCAAAGGGTGGCGGGCGGCTAAGAAGCACTACGCATAATGAAACTTGTTGTCAAAAACCAATTGCTGTATAAGAGAATTTATAAAATAGGTTTTATGTAATTGAATCCCTAGATTCTAAATTATGAGCAAAGACAAAGGAGAAAAACATTAGTCTCCCCCCTTCTCTGTCATTTCTTAACTCTACTAATATTTTATCACATAATGAATCATCCAATTTTCCAATTCCATAAAGTCACTTTTTGTAACATTTTTATTTTATTGCCCTACTTTTTGACATCTTCCATCACATGAAGGACTATCTCCTCCAGCTATTATATACTCTCTCTCTCCTTTAATATTTTCTCCAATTCACATATAATTTTTCAGCTTTACACACATTTCCGTGTATATGTATATATAAACCTCACACACACGCACCATCCTCTTCCTTCTCTTTATCATCAACATAATTGAGAGAGAGAGAGAGAAAGAGAGAGATTCAAAAGAGAAAAAGAGATCAAATACAAACAAAGATCAAGAGTTCAGAAGATGGGAAGAGCACCGTGTTGTGATAAGGCCAACGTGAAGAAAGGGCCTTGGTCTCCTGAGGAAGACGCCAAACTCAAAGATTACATCGAGAATAGTGGAACAGGAGGCAACTGGATCGCTTTGCCTCAGAAGATTGGTATATACTCACTTTTGATTTAAATTTCGCACTGAGTTTCCAAATATTGGAGACAGTCGGCTATGTATGTGTGTGTGTTGATATTTATATACGTACATGGTATAGGTTTAAGGAGATGTGGGAAGAGTTGCAGGCTAAGGTGGCTCAACTATTTGAGACCAAATATCAAACATGGTGGCTTCTCCGACNCACGCACCATCCTCTTCCTTCTCTTTATCATCAACATAATTGAGAGAGAGAGAGAGAAAGAGAGAGATTCAAAAGAGAAAAAGAGATCAAATACAAACAAAGATCAAGAGTTCAGAAGATGGGAAGAGCACCGTGTTGTGATAAGGCCAACGTGAAGAAAGGGCCTTGGTCTCCTGAGGAAGACGCCAAACTCAAAGATTACATCGAGAATAGTGGAACAGGAGGCAACTGGATCGCTTTGCCTCAGAAGATTGGTATATACTCACTTTTGATTTAAATTTCGCACTGAGTTTCCAAATATTGGAGACAGTCGGCTATGTATGTGTGTGTGTTGATATTTATATACGTACATGGTATAGGTTTAAGGAGATGTGGGAAGAGTTGCAGGCTAAGGTGGCTCAACTATTTGAGACCAAATATCAAACATGGTGGCTTCTCCGACGAAGAAGACAACATCATTTGTAATCTCTATGTTACTATTGGTAGCAGGTACTATATACTTACATATATATATATATATATCACATGTATCACATGCATGGATGAATTATTAATAGACAGACTTAATATTAATTAGTTAGAGACTCACTATGTCTCTTTAATTTGTATGATATTAGGTGGTCTATAATTGCTGCACAATTGCCGGGAAGAACGGACAACGATATCAAGAACTACTGGAACACGAGGCTGAAGAAGAAGCTTCTTAACAAACAAAGGAAAGAGTTTCAAGAAGCGCGAATGAAGCAAGAGATGGTGATGATGAAAAGACAACAACAAGGACAAGGTCAAAGTAATGGTAGCACCGATCTTTATCTTAACAACATGTTTGGATCATCACCATGGCCATTACTACCACATCAGCTTCCTCCTCCTCATCATCAAATACCTCTTCTGATGATGGAACCAACAAGCTGCAACTACTACCAAACACAACCGTCTTGTAACCTAGAACAAAAACCATTGATCACACTCAAGAACATGGTCAAGATTGAAGAAGAACCAGAAATGACAAACCCTGATCATCATCATCAACATCAAGATTCTATGACGACCCCTTTTGATTTCTCCTTCTCTCAGCTTTTGTTAGATCCTAATTACTACTTGGGATCAGGAGGGGTAGGAGAAGGAGATTTTACTATCATGAGCAGCAGCACAAACTCACCATTACCAAACACAAGTGGTGAACACCATCAAAATCAACAGCAAGAGATGCTTCAATGGTTTGGGAGCAGTAATTTTCAGACAGAAGCAATCAACGATATGTTCTTAAGCAACAACAACAACAACAACATGGTGAATCATGAGACCAACGAGAACACAAAAGTCTATGGAGACTCCTCAGTAGCCGGAGTCGGAGCAGCTTTGGCCGGAGGAACGACAAGTACATCGGCGGATCAAAGTACAATAAGTTGGGAGGATATAACCTCTCTTGTTAATTCCGAAGATGCAAGTTACTTCAATGGGCCAAATCATGTGTAACATTTTATTCAAAACTTTATTTTTACTTATATATAATTAAAGAGGGGTTTTATTTTTGTATAAATTTGTGTCTTTAGGGGAGTGGTCGGAAAGTTATATGGATTGAGAGATTAATAATATTCATGCAGAAATTTGTTTATTTTAGTTTCAACGTAGCTTAATTTATTCGGACACTATATATAATGTATGATCTTTTTTGAGTGTTCCTTCATTGTTATTGCTTTTAGAAATGTGAAAGTGATTCTACCTTTTAGATTCTTCTGTTTTTCCCCTAATTAATTAGGTCTTTCTATTTTTTGAATAATCTTTGCGAATTACATCTGACACATAAAAAGAAGGAAACAACTATGAATCTAAATTTGAGAGCCTAAAAGAGGATTGTCTTTTAAACGCACAAACATCGATCACACCAATTTTATATAAACAATTCTTAATAAAAAGTTTTTCTATTTTTATGTAAAGACTATATAGTTCTCGAAAAATATTGAACAGTAATTGTTAGGTGCTTATAGTAATGGAGAATCCAAGGATGATTTTCTGCCCTGTTTCGTATTCAACTCCTTTTTTTGTCTTTTTCTTTTATATATACACATATATTAACTCTTCTTGACTGACTTATGAAAAAATCCACCACTGTGATTACTTGGCTAACAGTTATTCAATAATTTTGTAAATGTACATATATATATGTCTGTAAATGCATACGTACGTAAGCGTAAGTTAAGTTTTGTAGTTTATCTTTATCATATAAAGTGATATTTGTAGTTGAATTATCATATAAATAAGTATAAATTGTCGACCAACAAAAAGAATTATTAAACTAATTTAAAAGAATGGTGTAAGATGGACACGTCTATGGTCGGATCTATATGGCTTCGTCTGATCAGAGATACTCCGACAAACACTCGAATACACATATGTGTGTGTATGCACAACTATATATATAAATGTTACTTAATTGCCATTTATATTTCTTACATAATTAGTAGTATTTAATTAATTTAAAGATATCTTTTTCCCCGGTTCAATAAGACTTGGATCTGTTCGGTTTGCAATGCATGCACAATGTCGCTGGAAACCGTTAATGTTTTTTAAATAATTAAAATCTTTATAATGAAATGGTTCCTCTTGTATCATAGATCGTTAATCAATGATGATAAATAAATGAAACAAAAAAAGGAAGAGTTGTCTTACCCATTCAACGAAGGTATACGTACAGCTTCAAAACTCTCCCTAGTCAGTTTGAGAATTTGAAGATCACAGAATCAAATGATGTCACCCAAAATTCTCTTTTTCCTGTTTGAGTTTGGCACATATCTTTGCCCATTCAAACCTCCAAATAAAATCATTTCATTTATACCAATTTTGTTTGGTGTGGGAAAAAAGAAAAACATGTATCATTTGTCTTCATTTCTTCGGAAAAATATCATTCTTGTTTGATTAAATTAAATTTTCTACTAGATTTTCACCGATCGTATAAACTAAGCGTTAGAAGTTTAGTGACGACGACCTACAATCCAAAGATTGAGTTCCGGCTCCTATCCGTTCCGATCAAAGCCGTACATATCCTTTTGGAGAAAATGCAACCGTCTTAGGCCAATTTCATTTAAATTTTTACACAATTTCAAGAATCTGTTAGTTCAAATGGTCAAAGTTTGTGTAGATGAACATAGATTTTTGGTTTCGAACCCTACCCATTCAATTAAAATCCTTTGTTTTTTTTGGTTGAATGTTAGTCAATTATAAACTTTGGTTGGAAAAGTTACGGTTCTCTTCTATCTTTGTTTTTTCTTTCGTGCGCATGCTTGTTGTTTTATTTTTTTTTAGGGATTTTTGTAAATTATATATATTCTCACGTGCATCAACATTAGGTTTCAACAATATTAACCAGTAAAAAGAATTAGTTATTTATATTTTATACGTCTAGAGACGAAACATTCGTATTCTACATTGACTTTAAAAAGGCTAGATATATATATTAGATGGGTTTATCAACCCACTCAGAGAAAGACAATTAGTACTAAAAATCTGCAAGATGTCAATTTCAATAGTTCACATGATCTAACATACGTACGGGACTAACTTGGTGTTCACATTATACTATTACGTAAATAATTGTGTCATATTTTTATAATCGTTTCCAAAATCTGTTTATTAAAAATAAATATTGTACATAAATGGAATAGATATATCTACTATATATATACATATATAGGTTTTGTTTGGCAAACCATAATTACAAAAAAAAAAAAAAAAAATTGATGAGATTGGAGATATTCATGCAGATGCACACATCAAAAAGGTTTTTGATATGACAACCCGTTAACCAAACAATATCTAACAGTCCAGTACATTTTATATATAGCTTTATATTTTTATTTCTAGGAAATGACATTATAATTATGGGTTGTATGTAACCGTGCTTCATTGGTACTATACGTAAATATATAATAATTAAGAAGAAGAATGACTTTTTTTAGTCTCAGTTTTGTACATACACATACGCTTACGGACAATGAAATAAAAGTGTGTTTTCAAAAGAATAATTGAAAGACAAGTCATTCTGTATGTTCCAAACATTCTCTACAAACAGAAAAACGACAAATCTTATGGGATTATCCTCTTCGAATTAATATATAAATCAAATCCACAATTAGGATTAAAGATACTAATTAATTAAATACAAAAAATCGTAATCTAGGGAGGAAAATTAGGAGATTCTAGAGATAGTGATGAAGATTATATGTATGTAAGCACTTGCATCAGTGGATGGCAGGACGTGTCTTGACAATGGACTTGCATGCTACACTTAGCGTAGCCGTATACCTTTTATAGTTTGGGACCCTTTATAGTTTCTATTAAAGCATTTCTCATCTACCTACCGAAATGCCCTATCAATATATATACACGTAAAACGTTATAAAGGATAAATAAATAATATTTGATAAACATTTGCCAAAGATACGGATTTTTTTTTATAATCTTCATTTCCACATTGGCCAATATATAGTTATGCTTAACTGAAAATAAATATATATTTTTCAGAAAGTAATTATATAATTAGGTCCTTCATATTGGGTCGACGTAAAAAGCAATATATGAAAAGAAGGAAAACGGAATAATTATCATTGAGAAGAAATCAAGAAACAAAACGATATATGAACGAGAGACTATGCGAATAATAGTATACGGATTCACTTGCGATTAATACTTTAATGCATTGATTAATTAATGGTACATTCTGTCAAACCTCTAGACGATAAGTAAAACAACACCATATAAAACCTTGATTAGCCTCGCGACAATTCGCCTCGCGACGACATTTTTGTATAATTTAATGATATTTATTTCTTTGTTTAACCATTAAAATTGGACCATTGTCAAAAAGGAACCAACGTACTTAATAATTATAAAATTTGTTTGCTTTATATATATATATATATATAATGCAGCTGATGCTGACACTCACTAACACGTTAATATTATTAACCTTGATTTTTGTTATTTTATAATAATAGTTATCTTTTCAACTTTTGTGTTTCTGTTTTCTGTCCGTTTAAAAGTTAGGAAATTTGTTTTTTATTTACATAAAATAATGGAAAATGTTTGATTGTGGAAATGGGAGTAATGTCGCGTCTGTCTGATTTGTTTTGTATATGTTTTAACTTTTTATTGATTGAATTTAAAATATTGTTTCCATTACTATATGAGATTTGGCCATTTCTTGTTATCTGCATATGGGGGAAAAAAAAGATTGGTACTCGAAAAATGTCCAGCTACTTTAAATTAAATAATAAAATACATTTTTATTTTTCAACTTATAAATTTTTAAAAATAAAGTATCAATTTGATTATTTTATTTTCTATTTAAATATCCCCACAAAATTCCAAGCCAACCAAAAAAAAACATAGATTCCAACTCGCGTTCAAAAAACTTGCAAGGCCCGTTAAAGCCCATTTGTAACGGAAAAGTGAAAACATATGGCAATGGCACATTTACAAGGTATCAACAATATAGGTCTCGTACGGCCCATAAAAGCCCATTTAATACGACTTCAAAACGAAAATTACTCTTGTCGTGGTTTTGAATGTGAGAATTAAGCATCGAGTCATCGCGTCACTAAATTACTTAGGTTGAAAGGGAGGAAGAGCCGACTATATTTATTATCCTTCAATAAAACAATTAGCTAAAAGGTCAAAGAATAGAAAATAATAAAAAGAGAGATTAATTTGGGTAAACAATGTTCGAAAAGATGGGAAGAAGAGGATGAACATTGATTGATAAACTCCATGAGTATTAATAATATCGACTTTATATTATAATTCATGACGGTGCATCTAAGCCAAAGAAACGAATCTTTGTGTGATTTGATACTTGTTTCTTACGTAACAAATGTGCGATGAATCTTCTTAATCGTGCACATATTAAGTGGATGTGTATATATAAAGCACATTATTCATTTAAGTTCTATATTAAATGTTAAAATATGTTCGTATATTAAAAAATAGCTAAGTGACTTCTCGATTCATAAGCTATGCATCAAGTACGAGAAAGCTAACGTGACCCACATGGTATATTAGAGCTTATAATATATGAAGTTCTAACTCCGACTATTCTTCTTGCCACTACGTTGTTTATGTATAATGTATGCATCAAGAATGTATATGTGTAATGTAAATAGAAATGCCATGCGTAGATGACCCCTCATGCATACATGAAGAACATCAAAGGGGTCCTCGCGTATAATTGATGTAATTTAAAATTCAAATGATTTTGTCCAGTGGTCGAAGTCAAATATGGAGAAAACACCAAAAATTTTACAGTTCATATTTTGTTATGCATATATATTTGATCACTATTTATGTGTATGTATAAGAGATGTTATATGTTTTGGTGTCATGGCATGTGCAGTTATATATGGCATTACTCGCGAAGCCCACGTGACTGAAAGCTTGGTTCAAACTTGACATGCATGTTACATAATCCATATCTACTTTACAAGACGTTGATAAAGATAAATGAACACAATCTATATATCTACTTCAAAGACGTTATACGTGACCTATTTGTTCTTATATACGATTGATACCATGGCAACAAAAAATTTAAAAATTACTATAATCCGAAATACCGTGGACTAACACATCAACCAAATTTTACAGTTTTGGAAAATAAGGTAATATAACAGTTTTAACATTTTTACAGAAAAAAAAACATATATAACCGTACCGCTTTCTCCCTGAGGATGGATATTCATTAAATAGTACACTACAATTTGGATTTAACATTCACACATATTTAACAAGTCACAATTTTATAGATCATATCAATATACCACTTAGCCATTTTCTAGGATTAGTACAGTATGTAGCTTTGTTGACGTACCTAATTCTTTACTTAAAATATTTGCGAAGATTAGACTATGACCATGATGGCATGATTAGTGACGAAACTTTTCTGGTACAACGACTTCATATTCTGAGTTTGTATATATAGTTATGGTCGGTCATATGCAACTAAGACTTTTCAAGTACAATACTTAATCAGTATTACTCATCCCGGATTCTCAAATCCAACCAAATTCTCAATCTCTTAATTGTAGTCTTATTTGTCAAAGTACGTACTTCTACTACATACTACTATATACTATCTCTAATAAGTTTTTAAATCGATTTATTAATTAATTCAGACAGATTGTGTGAGACTCAACCACCAAATTAATGCTGTTCACATGTAAGGATCATTTGCCGTTACGGCCGGTATAGCCGCGTATCATGCTAAAAACTAAAAATAAAATCGGTTACTAAAGTTGTATTATATATTTCGTAGTACCAACAAAGGTTCATGGCACTTTTTCTATTTTTCTAGTATTTATGTTCTAGTAGGCTTAGCATAATTTACCTTTGACCGGTATCTTCTTATACAATAATGATTAGCCCATGATATGACACTTTATCCTCTACTTTATCCCTCGGCAAATAATTACACAAATGAAATATAATGGTTATAACGCCTTTTCTCTTCAAATGATTGGAGCCTTTCAATTCCCAAAATTATTGATTTCGATTATTGGAATCATTGAAACATAGTACTAATCTTGTCATAATTTTTTTCTTTCTTTTTTTTCTCATAAGTTGCTCAAAGTTGCTCATTAATTACTTTCATTCTGATACCATGTAGAGTAAGTCTTGTTTAAAAGAAAAGTTATCTTCGTTGTAAACTTGTAATTGGTTCAAGAAAACAATATGTGACGTGGACATTCTTGTACAATGCAACGTACCTAGTCAAATGCTAAGTTCAAAACTTACTATATGAGTTTATAAGCTATACTTTCTCCCTTTAATAATCATCAAAGTTTTATTAGCCAATTCAAATAATTAGGCTTCATCGAACATATTCGACAAAGAGATCGATCATGCCATCTATCTTGATTCACCTAAGTGACATTACCTTTGACTTTCCCCATTTGCTTATTTTCAGTTGACCAACTCCCGCCAATACCATATAATGATTAATTTCTCAAGTTACATGACACTAAATTAAGCCTCCTTGTCTTATGCCTTAACTAACGTCCTTAACCAACGCTAACGATCATTATAGACTACTAGTCAAAGGAGAATTATCACATGAAACTTAAGCACTTAACCAATTGAAAACTAGATATTGAAGAAACCCATGTTTACGAATTCAAAAATATAATATATATTAAAAAGAGTGAATTACATATTTATGTGTACAATAAATACATGCAAACTTCCACTTAAATTACACGGGGATATATATATTATATATATAACCACTGCAAATCCACATTCGGACTGAGTGCACTTTAAAAACATATAACAACATATAACAATTTTACACCGAAAAATTGCATAAAAACTCACCCAAACATAAATGAATATTACATATATAATGATATGATTATAGATATCTTGGAAAATGAAAAATACTTTCCCAAAATATAAAAAATGAAGGAAATAAAGAAGAAGAAAAAACCGTGAAGTTTTTTTTGTGTTCGTCGTCTCAAACTTAGGGAGATGAATATTTTCATCGTTCATCAGGTACACGATCGGACCATGAAACCCGGAAAACCCAGTTAGAGACTGTCTTCTTCCTCAAACTCTTGAGCCTTTCATGGCTGCTTCTTGATATCATTCGTCCACAGTCTGTGGACTCTACGAAAGTTTTGAGCCTCTTCAAGGCCAAATCGAGTGTATCCTCGCTCATATTAGCGAAACAAACCCTAAACCAACCCGGTTCGGTGCAGTGACACGACGAACCAGGCGAGATGTTTAGTTTCACGTTGTAAACAATCTTTTTCCAGAGCTCAAGCTCTGCTTCGAATGTGTTTGTGTCCAAGAGATGCCTCATGTCGACCCAACAGAACAAACCCGCGTTGCTTCTCAGGGAAGTAATCCCCGCAGCCTCAAGACCAGACACGAGGCGTCTCTGTCTCGACTTGAGGCGTTTCTGGTTCTCTTCGAGGTATTGGCTTGTGAACTTCTTGTCAGAGAGCAAGGCAGAGAGAAGGTATTGTGTCTGAGAAGAAACAAGACCGAAACTTGACATTTTTGTAGCTGCTGAAACGATCATTTCGTCGTTGGAGTAGATCGCTCCCACACGGAAACCAGGGAGTCCCAAATCCTTGGAAAGGCTATAGACGACGTGGACTCGTTTTGAAACCTCGGTGTTTTCGAGTTTCTTGTCTTTCAAGACATCCATTACACTTATGAACTGTTCAAACCCAAACATGGTGCCTGAATATATCTCGTCGCTGATGAGATGAATGTTTTTGGAAGTGATGAAGTCAACGAGAAGGTTGAGTTCACGTCTGGTCAGCGCAGTGCCAAGTGGGTTAGATGGATTCGTGACAAGAACTCCTTTGACTTTGAGATCAAGTTTTTGGGCTTGTTGGTAAGCTTGTTGCAGAGCCGCTTCCGTGATTTGGAAGCCATTAGAGCTCGAGCAGTGAATAGGTAAAATCTCAGCTCCGGTTCTCCATTTAAGATCTCTATCAAATCTGTAACCATATAAAGCCTAAACGTAAGCATAGGTATTTAATGGGTTTACTTGGTATCCAATTAAAGTGGGATATGGTTAGAAGTGTAATTTACCCTGGATAGTAAGGAGTAGGCAAGAGGAAAGCATCGCCCGGTTCTGCAAGACAAAACATAAGAGTCTCGTTCGCAGAGGTTGAACCAGCTGCTAAAACAATCTTTTTCGGGTCGAAGGTGACTCGGTTTCCTCTTATCTCCTCCATAAACTCAGCCATAGCCTATAAAAATAATAGAAAATGTCCATCAGTATTGAGAAATGGATTTCTTACTTGTGATACTCGTTAGATTCTCATTAAAGAAAGCTTACTTTTTTGAATTCAGGCATGCCATGATAGTCTTGAAAGAGAGCAAGCTCTTTGAAAATGGATTGACCGTTCCTCTTCAGACTAGCTGCGTCTGGGTTCTTAGCTAACCATGACTCGATTAAATCGAAACATAGCTGGTTTTCGGCAAGACCCATCTGGATCATCCCATTAGGGTTCGTGATCTCATCGTAAGGATTCTTCTCGTACTCTTCCCATCCCAAGAAGTAGGATGAGTCTTGTCCATGACCATTGCTTGTCACTTTTGTCGAAAGCTGTTTCATTTTCTGATTTTCAGTCAAGAGATTATGGTAGTAGAAAAGATTAATGTGGGAAGAGATAGAGAGATAGAGAGAAAAGAAAAAAAGAGATCCTGAATTAGGGTTTAAAGTTGGTGAAGAGTGAGATATGGTTGGAGAAGTAATGGGTCTGTTGGGACGTATATATAGATAATAATCTTACGACATTTAATCCCAAAAAATAAAAAAGTTTAACACAGCAGAATCAGAAACTAGAGAGACTTTTTTGACCGTCCAGACATATGACCATAGTTTTAGTAAATATTCGCTAGGACATGTGAGACAACTTCTTTTCAGTTTATTTAATGCGATCGTTAATAATTAATCAGCTATTATTTGATAAAAATAAATAATTAATATATTGCATAGTTATTGTTTCTATTTGAAAATAAGAATGACCCATTATTGAATTTTCTATTTGTTATTGCATTCACACATATATCTTCGTACCATGGATACTTTATAATAATTTACAAAATCCAATTCTATATACATCCATAACATTTTGAGCTTCTTCCCTTAATTTCTTTGTTTGTTTTCTAGGATATAACTAAGTATATTAAATAATAATTCTACAAATTAGTCGGGATGAGAAAGGAAATATAATTATGAGTAATTAAAATAATGATATTTAGTAATACTAAAATGATTAGTCTTTACGCGTTTCCGTCACCGCCGGACCGTCCTTATTATGACCATCCTTTTAGGGACCAAACATAACAATTAAAAACAAAAAAAAACGCAAATATCATAAATTTTTTTAATATTTCACTCTATGGAGTTGGATAGTGATTAACTCAATGCTTCATAGTTTTTTTTTTTGTTTGGTAGGACAATGCTTCATAGTTTGGTAAAACTCTCTTTCTGCAGAATGTGAGTAATTTTGTTGATTAAAGTTGTGAGCATTGTGTGAGATTTTGTCATCAGATTCTGTAGTGAAGTGTCAACGTTGACTTATATAATAATATTATTGAAAATAAAATAGGGTGGTAAACGTAAAATTGAAGAACAAGGAAATGACATACACGAAAAGGGAAGAGAGACAAGTGGAGTAGGGATCAAATGGTGGTGTGATGCCATACCGACATCAAATCGCCTTAAGAGCCCATTAGATCGATCATGTATACGTATGCATATACGTATATATATATATACATTTATACATGTAAAACACATTAGTTTATACGAAAGAGGGTAAGCCGAATAGGGCCATTTATGCTCCCTAAACTCTAGTAGTCCCAAATGTCTTGGTCCGTCATTATTTATTTATTTCCTTCCTCGATATTCATATCGACTGAAACTTATTTGCTTGGTGGGATCATATTCATCCAAATATGTTTTTTTGACTGATCAGGATGTTTCCGTTTTGTAATCGACAGATTGATCGAACTTGTAATTTCTTGTTTCCATCGATATATATTAGTAGGACGCGCAAATATTTCTTTAAACATGGGATTTTTTTTATCTGTAAGAAAAATTTCCTAAAAAGTGGTTAATGAAAAATATGATTTAAAATGAGTGATTTAATTATCAACTTAATATTTAATCCATCACATTGAGTTATATTAACATAAGAAAATCAAGTGGACGATATCAAAGCCAATGTTGGTAGCCGTTGGTTATAAACTTATGCCCCCAGATTTTTAGGCGATTTTGTGTGATTTAAGTTTGACTCCAACTATTAACTAACTTAACTGGAATATTCTTTGGTAGGTATTGTTTCTCTGAAAGAAAAAAAATATTCGACGTCAGGAAATCGTTATTAATTCAAAGATATAATTTTGTATATTATGGTTTATTTAATAGACCCACTTTTGAAATTTCTTAATAATTAAATGAGACGTATTTCATAAGATTTTATCNATCGACAGATTGATCGAACTTGTAATTTCTTGTTTCCATCGATATATATTAGTAGGACGCGCAAATATTTCTTTAAACATGGGATTTTTTTTATCTGTAAGAAAAATTTCCTAAAAAGTGGTTAATGAAAAATATGATTTAAAATGAGTGATTTAATTATCAACTTAATATTTAATCCATCACATTGAGTTATATTAACATAAGAAAATCAAGTGGACGATATCAAAGCCAATGTTGGTAGCCGTTGGTTAAAACTTATGCCCCCAGATTTTTAGGCGATTTTGTGTGATTTAAGTTTGACTCCAACTATTAACTAACTTAACTGGAATATTCTTTGGTAGGTATTGTTTCTCTGAAAGAAAAAAAATATTCGACGTCAGGAAATCGTTATTAATTCAAAGATATAATTTTGTATATTATGGTTTATTTAATAGACCCACTTTTGAAATTTCTTAATAATTAAATGAGACGTATTTCATAAGATTTTATCATTTTAGAAAGCTCAAATTGATTTGATTGGTGCGATAAAAATGGGTCATCGTATAACAACTCATAATAATTGATAGAACGCAATACGACTCATTGAAAATCACATGTGATATATAGAAGATGATGAAGCCATATATTTCGGTATTGATCATTTCATCATTATCATCATCTTGTTCTTGATTCTGTTGTTTTCTGAAACAACCAAAAAGATATCATATCAACTCATAAAATGCAATCATCCACTATATCATTACAGCTTCTTTAGACTCGATATTTTGAAGAATCAAGCTAGAACACCATATGAATATTTTTATGAATATAACACAGAGTTGTTAGATATATTCCCATTTTTATATTACAACATTAGAAACAGAACAAAAAAAATAGAAATTATGTAGAATAAAAAAAAAAAGTTTTAACACGCTAATAATAATAGTGAAAAACAAAAACAAATATACATATCAGGTTTAGAGAGAGTATTAAATGGGGCCTACGCTTTAAATTCTTGGAACATGAATAGTGGAAATTAAGAAAAACAAAAAAGATTGAAAAAGAGAAAGATCACGATGGTTGTCACAAAATGTTGTTGATGATGTAGGGACTTGGGGTGGGTAGGGTCTTATAACCTATACTTTTCACATGCATATTCTTCAACCCTATTTCTACTGCATCTCCATGTGCCTCCCCTCACGTCTCTACCTCCTCCTTCATCATTTTTTTTTATTTATTTATTACTAAATATATACATAGAATTTTCTCAATTGCACCATATTTTGAACAAGCTAACCCAATTTTAAATAGCCTTTTTTAAAAAAACTGTTAGTTTTTTAGCCTATAACTCTCCTCAAGGGGGTTGAAAATTGAAATTTCACTCCGTGGATATATTTTCAAGAATAAAGCATCCAAAAGAAGTTTATGTTTCGGTTATATATTTTCAAGGTTTTATAAAAATTAAGAGTTGAAAGCGATTAAAATCATGAAAGAGACTTAATCCAAAATTGGTGTTGTATACATAGATATACAAGTTGGTGTTATATGACAATTGGGTAGGTCATATGACTCATATCGAAGCAAACTTGACAAACAAACAAAAAAAAAAGTGAAAACAAGAAAATCCCACCTGCATTGGATACCAAGTTAACAAACAGTATGGTCGACTTGTGTTTATGTCTTTATACCAGTTTTTATTTGTCTCTCTCCCTATCCTTTTCCATATTCATAAATCTATATATGCTGTATTTTGTTTGATTGTCTTTTCATTTTATCTGTTCTGGCAAATGGTTCCCAAGTTTTGAAACCAAATATAGATTGGAAAACGACACATTTAGCTGCTATATAGGTTTACATACATAATCAACAAAACTATGCACTGTGTTTCGGCTCAACTTACCAATGAATTAAGAAAATAATAAACTTACACGAGTATTTCTTGTGTAACGTGGGCCACTATTATACTGTCCATTCATACAATTTTATTATTAGGCCTGGGCCTCTATCAACCAATTCAAATAGAAGGGGCCTCTTAGTCTTCTCCACTTGTAGAGTTGCATCGAGCCTTCTCTAACCTTGGGACAGGTATAATCGAATGAGCCAAATGAGTTAGGATGATCTCAAATTGACTCATCGACCATACAGTTAGCGAACTAGCAACAAGAGTACCAGATTTTATCAGATAATGTTATACCTTTATATCATATAGATGCAGGCTAATTTATTAAATAGGTAAATTATGAATCAAATAGTTGAGAATTGTTAACAATTTGTGGCACTTTGTGTTTCTTTCTGTAGTGAAAAAGGCGCATTTAACAGAGATGAGATATATCTGGTTTGATGTTTTAAGAACCAGTAATAATATAGTGTACTAATGTAATGGCTTGAGGTGGAAAACTTGACAAGCTGGTTTATATGAACTCTTGGAAGCTGCTTGTTCGAATTTCTTGTTTGCTGCTTCATTTCCCTCTAAATTCGTCTGTGAGAAGAAACGGATCCACCATGACGAGCTACGCATTTTAGCCTGCAAAACATTGGGATTGCATCAAGTTAGCAGACGGAGAAGTATAGAGCTAACCCACATCTCTGAATTGGTGAATGTATTGGTTAATTCATGACAAGAACATGGTTCAAGTGAACTTACCGGTCGCCCAAATTTGGACAATTCCGCACCTTTAGCCTTTTGTTGACCAGGGTTACCTATAATGGATGAAGATTAAGTGTCATCAGACTGGATTTATATCTCTTAATCTCAGGGTTTTTTGTTTTCTTACTAGATGGTTAGGTTTTAGTTACCTGCAAAAAGGACAACACCATCTGAAGCAACCCTTGCAAGTTCAGGAACGGTTTTGTTCAGGTACCTGGGTGAGAGGTAATCCAAAGCATCTGAGACAATCACAAGTGAAAACGACTTTGACCGGTAAGGCAGAGAGAATTTGATGTCAGCCACACGTACAAGGCCTTTGTGTAAAAGACTTTTGCAGCTAGAGTCTGCATCCTCTACATCATACGGCTCAACACCCCATGCTTCAGTCTCTTCTTCGTTCAACAGACTCGAGACCACTGAGCATGTTTCAGGACCCACATGCAGGACTTTGCGCATGCTATCTCCATACGCATTTTTAAGAACAGGAATAGCTCTTTGAACTTCTGATGTGCAAGAATAATCACCTGTAGAGAGTTTCGAAAGTTAATATCAAGTATTGCCGGATTATCATAATTTAAGCAATATCATAAGCACATGTCTCGAAGATGAGAAACAAGAATTACCTGTGATCTTGCTAACTTCTCTGATACTTTTGAACATACCTGTAAACACAGGAAATGTCCATTAGGGTTTTCAAATCAGAATCACAAGCAAAAAAAAAAAGACATGCATCTTATTATATACTTAGTTGAAGATAGATAGATATACACACCTGGACCACTGTAAACATAACCAATGAGAAGGCATGCTCCCTGTAAAACATTTGAAAAAAAAAAAAAACAATCAGTTTTATATCCTACGAAGCGAATTTTATTATTAGAGATTACACTGAAGTACAAACCATCATCATCATACCACGAGAACAAGGCAAACAGATAACAGAGGAGACGAACGAGATTTTGAATGCAAAGCTCCTACAAACGGAAAGCTTCCACTATCCCCTACACGCCTCGTTACTTGCCTTCTTGACATGGCTTAGATCCCTCAAATCCTTTTTTTTTTTTTTTTTCAGACCTTCAAACCAATATATAGACATATTAGAATTGATTCATCCACACTCTATGTTCTTTTATGCTCTCTAATACACGCCACTCCTGGATTTAACCATTACCGACACAAATTCAAGACACACAGATTTCAGAAATTTGATTCCGCGTTAGCTACTTCCAATTTTTTTTTTTTACCAGATATGGAATCAATTTTTAAAAATAAGATCCACGAAAGATAGAACAAAACAGATTTGGCGAACAAAGTTCATTGTATCATTACAGTAACATAATAGCAAGAACTCACCAAGCTCAACATGAAATCCGCAAAAAACAAATCAATACCAATTGATAGATCCATCAAACACGCTAACTAGAACTCCCCCCCCCCCAAAAAAAAAATAAAAGTATGACATACCTTGAATCAACGATTTCAAATAAACGATGTTCGGATCTAAAGATATCAGATCCGCAAAATTGCTTCTTCTGTTCTGTGTCAGTAGCTCCACTAAAAATTTTACTAAAGAAGGGCTTCGTCCCCTAGTGTTTTGTTATTATCGAGTGCGTTACTACCAAAACGTCGCCGTCTTGGTTTATGCGCATCTAACTAACAAATTAGACTTCTTGCCGTTTTGCCGACACTTCTCAGCTTCAAATTATAGACTAATCTGTTTTAGCCCAAAAAAAAAAATTAAAAGTAAATAAGCTTTTCTAGCTATAATGCCCAACCAGTAAAAGAAAAGCCTCACAACGGCCCACTGACTGCGTATAGAAATCTCTTATAGGCCCACTACTGATGATAGTTTACATACAACGTGGCAATTATGAACGTTGGAGCAGTTTTCCAATTCTCCCAGACGCGCTTTTCCGTTTTTGGACAATATCACTTTTTTCCTTTAGGAATTGTAAATAGGTATCTCTCTCACTTAACAACCGTCCGATCAATCTCAAACCTAATCTAACGATGAATAACACATTAGATGAACATTCTGGAAACATAACTCTGACTCTCTCAACCTTTATATAAACCAAGACTTGGATGCTCTTTTTCACAAAACTCTAAAAACCTAAAAACCTAAGCTCTAAAAACTTTTCGTCTCTTTCTTCTTGATAAGCTAAAAGCTTTGTGATAACAATGGCTGGTAAGGGAGAAGGTCCTGCGATCGGTATCGATCTTGGTACCACCTACTCTTGTGTTGGAGTGTGGCAACACGACCGTGTTGAGATCATTGCTAATGATCAAGGTAACCGAACCACGCCGTCTTTCGTCGCTTTCACCGACACCGAGAGGTTGATCGGAGATGCTGCTAAGAACCAGGTCGCCATGAACCCTGTTAACACTGTCTTCGGTATGTTTACTCTCTGATCTTATTACATACTCTGCTTTTCATTCTCTCGGTGTTTCGTGTTTGAGTTAAATTACGAATTTTTAGGGTTTGTATAGGATGACTTTTAGGGTTTGAGTTAATTTACTTCTTTGCGTTGTACCATTATTACTATTCCTGTGGATTTGTTGAAGTTATGATTTTTATCTTCTCTGACCAAAGAATTTTAGTTTAAGTTTGATGATTTGGTCCGTAATGTCCACTTTGATTTTGATTTTTATGTTCGGTCTATTGATTTTTGTTTTGTTTAATTTTGACAGATGCAAAGAGGTTGATTGGTCGTAGATTCAGTGACGCATCTGTCCAAAGCGACAGGAAGTTGTGGCCTTTCACTGTCATCTCTTCTGGAACTGCTGAGAAACCAATGATCGTAGTCAACTACAAGGGTGAAGAGAAACAGTTCGCCGCTGAGGAGATCTCTTCCATGGTTCTCATTAAGATGCGTGAGATTAGTGAAGCTTACCTTGGCACCACTATCAAGAACGCTGTGGTCACCGTTCCTGCTTACTTCAATGACTCTCAGCGTCAAGCCACAAAGGATGCTGGTGTCATCGCTGGTTTGAATGTTCTGCGTATCATCAACGAGCCCACTGCTGCTGCCATTGCCTACGGTCTTGACAAGAAGGCCACCAGTATTGGAGAGAAGAACGTTCTGATCTTTGATCTTGGTGGTGGTACTTTTGATGTCTCTCTTCTTACAATTGAAGAAGGTATCTTTGAGGTCAAGGCCACTGCTGGAGACACTCATCTTGGTGGTGAAGATTTCGATAACAGAATGGTTAACCACTTTGTTCAAGAGTTTAAGAGGAAGAGCAAGCAGGACATCACTGGCCTCGCAAGACCCCTTAGGAGGCTGAGAACAGCTTGCGAGAGAGCAAAGAGAACTCTTTCTTCCACGGCGCAAACGACCATCGAGATTGACTCTCTCTATGGAGGAGCTGACCTCTTTGCTCCAATTACCCGTGCTAGATTCGAAGAGCTTAACATGGATCTTTTCAGGAAGTGTATGGAGCCTGTTGAGAAGTGTCTCCGTGATGCTAAGATGGACAAGAGCTCAGTCCATGAAGTTGTTCTTGTCGGTGGTTCCACCCGTATCCCCAAAGTTCAACAGCTTCTCCAAGATTTCTTCAATGGTAAAGAGCTCTGCAAGTCTATCAACCCTGACGAGGCTGTTGCATACGGTGCAGCCGTCCAGGGAGCTATTCTAAGCGGTGAAGGAAACGAAAAGGTTCAAGACCTTCTCTTGCTTGATGTCACTCCTCTCTCCCTCGGTCTTGAAACTGCTGGTGGTGTCATGACCACTTTGATCCAGAGAAACACAACCATCCCGACCAAGAAGGAGCAGGTCTTCTCCACTTACTCAGACAATCAGCCCGGCGTGTTGATCCAGGTGTTCGAAGGTGAGAGAGCCAGAACCAAGGACAACAACCTTCTCGGTAAATTCGAGCTCTCCGGAATCCCTCCGGCTCCTCGTGGTGTCCCTCAGATCACTGTCTGCTTTGACATCGATGCTAATGGTATCCTCAACGTATCTGCTGAGGACAAGACCACCGGACAGAAGAACAAAATCACCATCACGAATGACAAGGGTCGTCTCTCCAAGGATGAGATCGAGAAGATGGTTCAAGAGGCAGAGAAGTACAAGTCTGAGGACGAGGAGCACAAGAAGAAGGTTGAAGCCAAGAATGCTCTTGAGAACTACGCTTACAACATGAGGAACACCATCCAGGACGAGAAGATTGGTGAGAAGCTTCCCGCAGCAGACAAGAAGAAGATCGAGGACTCCATTGAGCAGGCGATTCAGTGGCTCGAGGGTAACCAGTTGGCTGAAACTGACGAGTTTGAAGACAAGATGAAGGAATTGGAGAGTATCTGCAACCCAATCATCGCCAAGATGTACCAAGGAGCTGGTGGTGAAGCCGGTGGTCCAGGTCCCCATGGTATGGACGAAGATGCTCCTCCTGCTCCAGGGGGTGCTGGCCCTAAGATCGAGGAGGTCGACTAATCTGTTGGATCTTGACATGTCTCTCCCTTTCTGCCTATCTTTACTTTGGATCGTTAAGACTTTATCTGTTGTTTTGTTGTGTTTTTTGGTTTGTATTTTTTTGGACAATGGCTGGTTTGCCCAGCTACGATGACGGATACAAGTTTTCTATAGAACACTTGTTCATTTTTGCTCATTAGTAAAAAATGTCTGCTATTGGATATAAAAACGTCGTGAATATAGAACTTAAACAAGGGAGGGACTGTTACTTTAATGGTTGTACTAACAAACAGAAGATTAAACTTTTGGACTAAGGTAAACAAAGAAAAGCAGCTACGAATATTTGACTACGAGTTACACAACTTATACATAAACCTTAGGAATTTAAAGTTCACGAAGATGTAGTTGCAGTTTTTTCAAACAAGTATCTCTAAATGGGTGAACTAATTAAATTAATTAAGATTCATGTTCGACATCAGATCATTCAAATCGGATGAGCAAATCTTCCAAGAGTCAGAAACATATGTGTATGAACGCCAAGACTGTGAATCTTCTCATGGTGTTTGATGGACTGCCGACCAGGCCAAGACTCAATCTTCTGGAAGTAATCGACACTACACCATCAATGCCTTCAGTCAAAATCAGTTTGTTGTCTGACATGTAGAACGCAATCCCATCTGGATATATATTCACAAGTATTACTGAAATGTTGAATCTCTGATGGACAACATCACTAAATTTTAAGACACAGAATCAAGGTCTCATGCTAGAGTAATACCTTCAAAGCTTTCTTCATGTCGAGGAAGATCAAAACATCAACATTCCTCCTCATGCCTTGGCCAGAAATCATGTAAATTTGGAATCAGATAAATGTGCATATGTAATCATAAAGCAGAAACAACAAAATCTAACCACTAATCACTTTAAGCCACAAGAGAAGTGAACATGCATTCTATTCATGCGCTTTAAGCCTGATGCTAAGATGAATTCCAAATTCTTCCTATAAGTTCCATGTACACACACTGCCGTTACAGAAATTTCTAATTAACACGAGCAACTAACTATGCGAGCCATATACATACATAACAAAAGAAATCACAAGTATGTGTCCTACTAGTACCTGGAGCTTCTTCTGGTGACAGTATTGGTTTAAGTAACTTTTCAGACTCTACCGTCTGCGCACAGAGACAATTGGAAAGGTCTCAGCTTTCAACACAAAAGATGAAGAAGACACACTAGTTTCATCTCTTTCGAGGTATTTGATATTTTTTTTGTTCTTCAAATCTTTTGTTCTTCAAATCTATTGTTGTTCTTCTGACTACTTGATAACAACCACCAGAGTGCTTCGTTCTCAATCATAAATTGAAGTGTTACACTGAACCAAAAAAAAAAAAAATGGTCCTTCGGTATTCTTTATTGACTCCTCTGTTTCTTCTTCCCTTCTTTTTGAGATTTAGCTTTCTCGGTCAAATCTTGCACTCCCCTTCTCTTATACATCTTAAAACTAATTTCTCTCTCAACTGCCATATTCCTCACCTTCTCTGTAATCTCTGCAGCGAATTCTCTATTATACAGTTTCTTCAACCCCTTCATAAGTTTACCAAATGTGTCTGGTTGCGGCATGAAGTCCATCTCCATCATTTCAAGACAATAAGAGCACGCCTCCTTCTCATAACCTTTTGAGAACAAGGCATGGATCCATATTGTCCAAGACGATACAGTCAGCTCGCAAGACCCATTACTTGTGATGCAACTCCAAACATCTTTCGCCGTTTCCAGCTTCTCGTCTCTTAAAAGGGTATTTAGCAATGACTTCAGAGATCCGTATTGAGAAACGGATAACAATCCTCGAGATACCATTTCTTTGAAGTGATCAGAGGCTTCGAGTAAAACACCTTGGCTTGTTAAACCATCGATCATAATAACAAACGAATCTGCTCCAGGACTCAACCCGTTTGTTTCCATTTCGTTCCATAATCGAAGAGCTTCCTGAACTTCTCCTAGTTTACAAGCCAATCTGATGACGATATTGTAAACGCCAAGATCAGCATAATACCCTATCTGCTTCATCTTCTCCATCAGCTCCAAACACTCTTCAAATCTTTCTTTCTTCTCATGAATCGCCATGATATGCATATAGTTGAGTTGGGACGGGATGAGCCCTTTCTTAATCATATCGTCTAACACAATATAACACTTGTCGATTCTTCCACATTTGCAAAACCCATTAACTAACGCAGTGTAAGTCACAACATCAGCGTCACATTCATACCTCTCCATCTCACCAAATACCTTCATCGCCTCCTCCATTCTATCCACCTTACACAATGCTTGGATCAAAACAGTGTAACAGTTCACATTCGGTTCAAATCCTCTTCTTCTCATATCTTTCAAAAGATCATAAGCATCTGCTACTTTACCAGCATTAGCATACCCACTTAGCAAATTGGTGTAATCAACAACGTCAGGCTCAAAACCAGCTTCCTTCATCTGAACCAAAACATGTTTAGCTTCCATCATCTTCCCTTCCCTACACCAACCATACAACAACGTAGTAAAATATCTCAAATTCGACGGAAACCGCAATCTCATATCCTCGAAAAGCTTCGCAGCATCTTTAACACTACCGTTCTTACACAAAGCATCAAGCAAACACCCGAATACATACTCATCATGATCTAAACCAAACTTAGGCATTTCGTCGAGCACCTCAATAGCTTTCTTAACCATATCCGCAGACGGAAACCTCTGAACCAAAACCACAAACAATTCAGGTCCAATCAATTGAGGATTCTCCTTCCTCATCTCTTCGATTAAACCCCAAACCGCTCCAAATTGACGCATTTTACTTAAAACTCTCACCATCGATTTATAAACTTCGATAGTGTGAGAGTAACCAGGCTGCTTAGCCGCCCAGACGAAGAATCTGTAACCTAGATTCCCGGCATCACCACAACGACTCAGAACCCGTTCGATTAACCCGGGTCGGAGTTGAATACCGGATTCGTTAAGCGCGAGTTCCAACTTCGGAACCCTAGAATGAAATTTCCTAAGAATCCTGTATGATTTCTCGACATCACTCGCGAATTCATCGTACTTGGAGTTCTTCGTACGCTCGTTGCGGCTCTTCTCGAGACAGACTAAACCGATCCCGTTGCTTCTCCGGAAATTATCTTCGAGAGCTTTAGAAACGTGAAAACTTCTGCGATTCAAGTCAAAGCGAGACTGGATTTGAGAAGAAGGTAAGAAAAATTGGCGTTTGCTGAGAAGAAACTCGACTATCGGAGAGAATCTATGCATCTCGTAAACGGTAACAGCATTTTTATGAATTTGTCCATCGGCTTCACGCATTTTCTTGTCCGCCCACAACTTAACAAAACGTCGTCGTTTACTGAAAGGAAACAAATTCGGACCTGGGCCAGATGTCTGATGGGCTTTATTCAGCGCTTGTTAGGCCTGTTGAAGCAGTTGGCGCCACTAAGCTGAGATATCTAAATCAAATTAATCCAACGATCATTATTAATCAAATTAATGCATTATTATTATCATTGAACAACTTAAACCAAAGATCTCTCTTCTTCTTCATTTTGTTTGGGTCAAAGATCACTTCTACTTATGGATGGTCATTAATTATGCTATGCAAACACCGAAGCACAGGCTCCAAGCCACCCCAACAAAACCCGGCCATAAATATGGATTTGTTATAATTAAACGAGAAAGAGAAGGATCGGTCCATGATTACGTGGGGTCATAACTGTACTTGACATTAAAAAGCTTTAAGTTCTCGAAGCAAGGTTTGACTAGCCTTTCGGCGCGACAATTTAATGAAAAGTTAATCTATTGCCCTTAATTAAGCCAATGATGTCATGATGACTAAGTAGTTACTATCCACTAACATATCCAAATCAGCACAAGTCCAAGCCAATCCCGTTACAAATTACAGAGTCTCTTAACAAAAAACAAAACAACACTTAATAGTTAATACGATTATAGAAAATAAGAAACTGTAACCAATAAAACTTGTGATTTTGTTAATATTATATGTACCCAAAGATAACCAAACATCTACATATGATCAAAGCATCTAAATAATTAGATCTCCTATTTTTTTGTATCTTTAGCTTTTGATATTCAAAGTGAAAAATTGGAAAAAAAAAAAAAAAAGACTAATAATGTGATTTAATTAAATTAGTAATCAGGCATAGAGTGACTAATCTTTCCTTCTTCTTCCTCCATCTTCTGCTCAGTGATCTTCAACCATATACAAACCCCAGTGAAGCTAATCACTAAGCTCGCGATTCCACTCCCAAGCCCAATCCCAACGATCGCCATTATCGACAATCCTCTGCTCTTCATCTCCTCCAACGGATACCCAAACAATTTCTTGTTCCCTGTAAACGAGCTCTCGTTAAATCTCGGCAAGTTCCCGTTTCTCATCGCCAGATTCGCCGGAATCTGACCGAATAATTTGTTATCAGAGACATCGAACGCTGATAACCTCGCGAGGCTCCCCAACTGCGACGGGATTTGGCCGGAGAGTTTGTTACCGTGAAGATCGATGACGTTTAAGTAAGCGCAGAGAGCTAGCTGCGGCGAGATTTCACCGGAGAGACGATTAGAGGAGAGGTTAAGAACAGCGAGGTTAACGAGGTACTGTAACTGCGGCGGGATCTCGCCGGAGATCTGGTTTGAAGACAGATCTAGGGATTGGAGATTCGTGCAATTAGAGAGGTACGGAGAGATTGAGCCACGGAGAGAGAGGTTCGTTAGTGAGAGTTTGTAAACCCTGCCGTTGTTGCAAGTGACTCCGTGGAGGGGAGAGGCGAAGCCGGTGCAAGGGTTTGAGAAGAAGGATTTTGTCCAGTTACGGAGGTTATTCGCCGGATCTTCTAAGCTCTGACGTAGATTCGTTAAGCACGACTCGTCGTTTGGGTCACCGGAGACCAAACGCCGTGCCGTTTCGAAACTTAGAAGGAGGAGGAGGAGGAAGAGTAACCGGTTACTAAACCGGTGATTAACCGGCATTGGAGATATTTTTTTTGTTTCAAAAAGGCTGAAGAAGAGCGAAGCTTTCACGTGACGATGAGTATTATTATTAGTATGAACAAAAATTATAAACTTGCCTTGTGACTTGTGAGTGATCTTCTTCGTCTTTCGGCCGGGTATTAATGCGCACGTTAGTTGTGTTCTTGGGCTCTGCGCATTATAGAGATTTGGTAGATTAGTATGTCTATGTCACTATCTTGATTCTTGGGGATTAAAATTTGATTTTAACAAAAGTAGGTGCTTTATATTATTTACGATACAATAGTCACTTTCATAATTTGCGTTTTAATCGTTTTTCAGCCTTAAAATACTTTATATGGTAAGACCAAGGTTTCATGCTTATTCATGTCACACCGCATTTGCGATTTTTCTTATAATTGTTTGACTATAATATGACATTAAGGTATTTAATCCAGTAGTATTATAATCGTATAATTCGTATCGTCAAGATATTATTCTTTCTTTTTACTTTTCCCCGACAAAATAATATTATCAGAAAGAATAGCTAAGAAAGAAGATTCATATCACAATCACAAACAAGTACGTACAGATATGTTTGTTTATATTGTTAAAAAATGTGCTAATATATCCAACGTGCCAGAGTTCAAATAATAACAAACCCATTTTCTATGCACTAACCAAAAAGACAAAATTTTATGCCAATACAAAAACAAACATTTGTCTTGTCTTACATAAGAAAAGACTTGTGTGGTTTGGTTTCAATGAATTGTCGACATCTTCCAAACTAAAAGAGCGGAGAACACTGGACTTGGGGACATATATTGTATTTGTGTTGATACTTTATCCAAAATTTAAGAAATATAGACAGACACTATTTCATACCTATACAGTGATTTGAAGTATTTAGGACAAACAAATTAGAGAGAGTTATGATCAAATATGTTTCAAGCAACAGCGGTTTTGCGGCAGACATTGATAACATCATCGAGAGATGGATGATCTCCAGTGCCTTCGTCTTTTCGACCGTACAACAGTTTCTTGCCTCTGAATACAAACGTACCTCCCTGATAGAAGAAGAGACAACTAATGATCAAACCAAAAAAAACAAACAACTTCATCTATAAATTTTTTTTTCCTACTGAAGAACTAAACAAACAAAAAAAAAGAACCTGTTGCAACACACTGCTTCTGTCTTCAGGAGTGGCTTCTATGGTGTAATTCTTTGTAGCTTCACGAATCTCTTTAAATCTTGAGAAGACCTTTTTCTGCAATAAGATAAGTTTCTAATATGTTTCACTATGAAACAATATATATACACAATCAAAACGGTAAAAAAAATGTCAGAGGCGGTTCATACACTAGCTGGATTGAAGAAAGTGCGGCCTAAACCGTAGTATAATCCAAGAACATCGTATGCCTGCACATTTAAGAAAAGCCATCCCAAATTTTCAATCACCATCATATCATAATTAAAGACATCTAGAAAAACAAGGTATGTACGTTTAATTTACCTTGCGTTCAGGATCCGCATAGAGACATTCCATGGGAAAAGGTAACTAAAACAATGAAAAACATTACTATTAATTAGACTCTCACTAGAGACCGTCGGCTTTGTGGGCATCCGCAAATCTCGGTCACCGACACACCTTGAAGTCTCCTCGACAACCTGAAGACGCTAAGACCCGACTCGACCAAGAACCTCCGAACAGCTAGCTTCTCCGGCGAAAGGATGGAGAAAGCGGACGGTCACAATCCAAATCACAGATCCGATTCCCCGAAACTGCAAGGAAAGACGCCCAGAGCAGCTACGAACCACCACAATCACTGAAAGGCGAGCCGAGATCTCGTCTTCCACCACACCGGCACGGCACTTCAGTGGACTGCTCCTTAGCACGCCGGAGAGGAAGAGAAACGGGTCACCTACTGCTACTACTATGACGAGACGACAAAGAAAGAAGAAAGCAGAGCCCTCTCACACCGCCGGCGAAAGCCTAGGGCGGCAGAGAGGCAAAACGGAATCAATCGGCGGCGGCTGTAGATCTAGGGTTTTTAGATTGCTTTGGACTTTTTTTGTAATTTCTCTTAATCTTTTTGTAAAAATGATTAGAGTTTCTCTCAACTTCCGGTGTCTTTCCGACCAAGTAGCGAGATAACAAAGCAGCTGAGATATGGCCAATCCGGATACGCACCCGGAGGTGATGATATGTTACTATGTGCTTCAATCTCTTATCTTGAATCGTTTAGCATTCTGGTCTAGTATGATTAGTATGGAAAAGCTTTAGCTCTTGCTGGTTGTGTTTGTCTCTTGGTCGATTCAGTCGGATGTATTGTCCGTTTTAGGTTTATGACCGAAACATTGAAAGCCGGGAATTCCTAACTTTTCTGTTGATGCGCCTCTGGGTGTTGATGCTATTGGGTCAAGTTCTACACGCTGATCATGAGGAGCTCATAGCTTGGTTTTGATTTGCTCTTCAGGATTAGTTTTGGCTTTCTCTGTGTTAGTATTTGTTTTCGTGTCATTAGGTCAATTTAGGTGGTTTAAGAGATGATTTCACTCTGAGTTGTGGTGTGTTATCTATCTCATTGTGGTTAAAAAATGTAATGGTTCTCGATTAGGTAGCGTTGGATCCGCCTAGTGTTCCAGGGTTGTACTTGATCAACCATTGCATTTGTTTTGTGGTCCAAATCTTTAGAGGTGAATGTAATGCGTTTTTGGTTTGGTTGTAATACTTTTGGTTAATGGAAAGTTGTTGTTGAGAAAAAGAAAAAAAAAAATAGATTCTCACTACCTCGGTTGAGCAATAACGTATTGGCAAGCGGTGTCTTGAGTTTTTCAAAATTTCAGAAGTATCCTTTCCCTGTTATCATCTTTAATCTTTCTAATCTTTTGTGTATTCAACCACAGGAGAAACTCCTACTTCTAAGTTGGGAACTTTGCTATTATTATGGTATTTCTGATCTAATGCTATGAGCCTCCAAAAGTACAGTATATAAAGCAATGAAAAATACTTGAACGGAGGATGAAATCTAGCTAACTTTTCCCTGTTCGGTATCTCATGATCACTCACCCACTTCTCATTTGAAGGTTTACAAAGACCAAGCAAGAAACAATTAGTTTTAATGAATTGTAGCACAAAAGACTTGGTTTAGTCCCATCCTCGACTCATGAATTTGGAGGCACATATCAGCAGATATGCAAAGCCAACATAACGTAGATACCAAGATAGCATATATCCATGAGCTTACTGAGTTGGGATTATATATATTTTAAAGAAAAAGGAGAAAGATTTATAGTATACCCGAGTAGCAAGTATACGAGCCTTATCAGGAGTTCCAACATCAACAGCTATCAATCTAACACCAGCTGCATCAAATCTCGGTTTCGCTTCTTTCAAAGCAGTAGCAAGTTCCCAACTTCCATATTAAAAATAAAAAAAAAGAAACCAAATTCAATTATCAGTTCAATTTACCAGCAACAAAACAATACTCGATTTTCAGAAAATTCGTAAATCAAATCAATTTACCAGCAAACGCATCCGAAATGCCTCAAAAGCACAACAGCAGCGATTCCCTGAATATACAAAACACACACAATTCATCAAACGCTAATATCTGAAAAAGAATTTAAAAGAAGTCTTCTTTACATCGATTCGATTCTAACATACATCGTTCTGTTCCCAGAGATCACTAAATTGCACACGCTGGCCAGAAGCAGTGAAGATGGAGACATCGCCGAGAATCTCACCGATATCTTCTCTGTAATCTATGACTGAATCGGTGGCTCCAGTGGCTGCTCTCGCGGAAACCAAGCGGGGTCTAAAGATCGGCAAAACGGAAGTGTAAATGGATTTTAATTTGGTAAGAGGAACAGAAGCAATCGAATTCGAAGATGATGGTAACTGAAAGAAGGGTTTCGAGCATATATGAGAAACAGAGGAAGAAATGAGCGGCATAGAGCTTGGAGATCGTAGAGAGAGCATCGCCATTGGTGATGTTATTGAAACCAAAATCATAAATTTGGCTTATGGCACAAAGTGAAGGTCTGAAGGGAGGAGAGGAGAGGAAAGAATTATTAGAACAACACACCTGGCGAAGAAAGGACCGAGAACTAATCCAACGTCGTTTTAATAATGAGCCCATCTTTATATTTAAGGCCCAATTCAAAAATCCAAGTCCATTAAAACAAAATACGAAAACTGCAAATGTTTTCGATTTTCTCACTTTCCCCCCCAAATTGTTCGTCGTCCGTTCTCTCTCCAACGGTGTGTGATCCGCCATGAGTCCACGGCGGAGAGTTGTCAAGGAGGATCGTCTAACAATATCTCGGCGCAGTAAGCGAACGAAGATCTCGCCGAATGGAGTAGAAGAAAACACAGCCCAGATCCCAATTGAACTTGTTTTCGAGATACTCTTGAGACTGCCGGCGAAATCTCTAGCGGCTTGTCGTTGCGTGTCGAAGCTTTGGTGCTCCGTGATCAGCCGTCAGGATTTCGCGGAGTTGTTCTTGGCCAGATCTGTGCATCGCCCGCAGCTCTTGTTCACCTGCGAAAAAGATGGTAAGCTCTGCTTCTTCTCGTCACCACAACTTCAAAATCCGGATGAGAACTCGTCCGCCGGTTCTCTTGCGAGTTTCTCCTCTTCTTCTCTCGTCTCTCGTCCTATCAATGGCTTGGTATGTCTTGAGCGATTCGTTACGGAAACGAATGAAACGGTGAGAGTGATATGTAGTCCTAGCACGGGACAGTGCTTAAACTTGCCCAAACCGACGGCGTGGAGTGGGCTTCTTGTTACAAGCTTTTTCGTGTATGAACCGATTGAGAAACAGTTCAAGGTATTGTTGTCTTATCCAATTGATGAGCATCTAGTTCTAACTCTAGGAACTGGAGAATTGTCTTGGAGAAAGATTGAATGTTCCAAGCCTCATTATATTCCTAGGTTGTCTGAGATATGCATCAATGGTGTTTTGTATTATCCAGCTACCGATTCCTCTTCATGGAAGTACGTAATCGTTTGCTTTGATGTTAGCTCCGAGAAGTTTAGGTTTATTACAGCCATGGAAGATTTCATTGAAGCCGCGCATGACGGAGTTCTGATCAACTACAATGGTAAATTAGCTTCACTTGTTTCTGAAAAGGATTGGGTTGTTGATGGAAGAAGTAAAAGCATTGAGTTGTGGGTTCTACAAGATGTGGAAAAGCAGGAATGTATTAAGCATACCTACTTGTTGCCCTCTTGGTGGCAGGATATTGTTGGAACTGCTACTTGTAAATTTGTTGGATTGACCCCTTCAAACGAGATTATGTTGTCGCCGTGCTATCAAACTGTGCATTTCTACGTCTTCTACTTCAATATCGAGAAACAAACGATGAGAATAGCTGCAATACGAGGAATGGAAGCGCTTCAGGGTCACAGAGTCCTCACCTTTTTAGACCATGTAGAAAACGTTAAGCCTATCCTTATGTTTTAGTTTGGACTTTGGTTTTTTTGAGATATTTGTAACAGAGCTAGTCCGTGCTCTTGGATCTTATTACTGTTCTTATCTTTTTGGATGTATGTTAATGTTAAAGATTCAACAACTTCGGAAGTTTCTGGATGTATGGGATGATCATATTACTCTTCTTCTTATCTTTTTGGGTGTATGTTAGGTTCTGAACCCAAAAAATAGCATTGATTCACAAATAATCTGCTAAACAAGATACTCCCCACGCTATATAGTCAAAACAGAGGTACATTATCTTTGGTTTGAGTTACATTATCTTTGGTGGGTTCAACATATGGTTGTCAATAAATGTAGGTTGGCAAACATGTCCGAAATTTTGTAGATGTACACAACACCATAAATTATAGGATCGTCAATAAGAATGAGTCTGACACAGATTCCACTTCGATTCAGTGACAACTAACCTCACAAACTTATCAGTAATAAACAAACCAAAAATCTAGCTTTAATGAGTAAAAAAAAAAAGTACAACAATATCACAAGTTTGCTAAATTTGTTCACTCACTAAACTGACAAACAGGGAGATAATAAGTATCAAGCTGCCAATACTTTTGCTTGACACCTTCCCAAACTTCATCCCCAAGGCAATCCTTAACCGGCAATGGAATCAACTGAGTGCTAAACCCTAAATTCTCAATCTCCAAAGTCACCAAATTGCAATATACAACATGAAAAAACGCATTACTCCCACAAAACCCATTGAAATACGAATAAACACCCTCGGGCTTCAACAACTTGGGAAGATTCTGATGAAACTCTCTCAAATCTTCATAATACTCTCCATAAGTATCAAAAAAGATCCCATCAAAACGATCATCAAGCTTATCAAGAACATCTTGCCACCTTCCAAAAACAATCTTCACATTCTCTTTCTCTTCCCAGCCAGATTCAATCATACGCTTATACACCTCAGGATGAGCTTCGATGATCGTGTGCTTACTCGGACCATACTGTTGTATCGCAGTATCGACAAGTCCCATACCGAAACCAACGTTAAGAATGTGACCACCGTTGATACAAATCGCTTTAGCGTGAGCTTCCATTAATGGTTTTTCCCAAGCCATCATCACACCTTTGCTTTCACTATCCATGATCTTGTCTTCACTGAAACTAACTCGATCTTGAAGATACTCTTGGTTAGAGTACTCGTTCTTGGTTTGGTTTCTTGCGATTGTTCCTAAGATAAGCTCTGATTGGATCCCCGTTTTGAGAAGAAGATCGAAGGCTTCTTGGTGTCCTTCTTCCATGGCGAAGTCTCCTGCTGAGAGACTCGATGGAGTTAAAGCGTTCCACGGAGCTCCGGATTCGAGTAACGCCGTTACTATCTCTGCGTTTCCGATTTTAGCGGCGTGCATTAACGGAGTCAGACCTTCGTTGTCAAAATGCGTAACGTCGGCTCCGGAGTTTATTAAAGTTTGGACCTTTATCAAGTCGCCGGATTTAGCAGCTAAACATAACTGATCTGCTTCTTCCATGGGCTTCGATTGTGTGAAGCCGTCTGAACAAAACAAAGCAAAACTTTAATTAGAAATTGAAATACAAAATTTGTAAGCATAAATTAGGATCTATATGATAATCAATCATCAATGAACAATCAGAAAAAAAGAATCTTAAAACAAAACCGAATTCACAATTTAGTATTTATAGGCTCAGACACGCACAAAAAGAAGCATCATGAAACAATTACAAGAGTTTTTTTAGGTCTCTCAAGTAAGTTTCAGCATCGAGAAATGTTGTTGTCATCACCGCCTCAATAATTTAAAAAAAAAAAAAAAAGTTTGGATATCTAAGAGATTAATAAACAGGTATGTGGAAGATGATGAAACGAAATTAAAAATTTACAAGAAATAGACATTGAGAAGATGAAGTTGTGGGTTACTTTGCCTTTTCTGATGCAGCAGAGTGGTGGACTCGAGGGAGAGAGAATGCGAAATAAATAGTGGTGTCTTCTATTTGGCAGTTTATTATATATATATGTGTCGGCGAAATTACAGTTAGGGTTTGATTGGACCTTTATGGGCTTATATCTGATTTAAGTCGGTGTGCTTTTAATGGGCTTTTTTTGTGGACAAATCAAAAGTATCATACGGAAAATGAAAATGATGAATCCTTGACTCCATTATACTTACTAGATTAAGACCAGATTTTGCCTCTCCCACACAACCGATAAAATTGGAATGATACATAGAATGATAGGAACTCCATCTTTAAAGATAGCAATGTTACGTCACTTCCATCTTTTCTCATAGTTTAAAGATAGCAATGTTACGTCAAATGCAGGAACTTGTTCCAAACTATTTTACCAAAGGAACTTATTTCGTGACTTCAGGGACACTAAAGTTCAGGTTTGAGTATTAAGTTTTATGCCATCATATTAAATCTGAATCACAACTTCCAGACTTAATCGAGTAAGTAATCATAGTCTTGTCAATAACACACATGACTAAATGAGGCATATGGACGGTGGACCAGTAAACAATTTTGACAAATGTCCTTCAAAGTCCATTGCAAGGGAGTGAGTTAGGCCCTCACTTACTGAAAATTCCAAATTCTTATATGTTATTGACTTGCCATTACGATGGAATCAGATGAACCGACTCGTGAGCCGCTTCACTTCTTCCATCTGCAATGGATCATTAGCCAAACCCACGAGACATGTCTTCTTGTCTAAGGTAAGTTCATAAATCTTCCACTTATTCCCATAAGTTGCCTAGTTCTGTATTTACGGTAGTTGTTTCTATTTTATTAAGATTGTCTATTGGAAAAACAAACCAAAACTCGCCTTTATAGGTACAGCTAACAACAAACCTAAAACTAAACTGATAAAAAAAATTTGGAAAAAAAAACAAAAAATAGATATTAGAGAAGAGAGCTCATATTCTATGGGTGTATAATGAGTCTATCATGCCCAGAAACCGAGCAGATCAGAATTTTTAATTCTTATTGTTTATAATCACCGCTCTCTTCTCTTCTCCGATCAAAATTTTGACAAAATCAAATCACAAAACCAAAAAAATATATATATATATAGGGACGAACTGAAAGAAAAATATTTCTGAAGGAGGCGTAGAGTTATGTTATGTATGGCTGGGTGAGTGTTTTACACAGAAGTGATTAGTGTCTACTATATATATATATTTACCCAATGTGAGCTAGGGTTTCATTGGGCCAATCATGGGCTTATAATTGTATGAACTTGTACATAAATAGGCCTGCATTTATGGGCCTTCGTAAGTTCAGTGTTGTACTATGGATTCGCTCACGCTAATTTTTTCTTCTCTAGTCTTTGTCATGATTTTTCTTTTTCACCAAGGAACTCTAGAATAAAAGAGACACTTTGATTGAATGGAATGAAGATGTTGTAAGCAAAAGTATAGAACATGTGCAAGATGGGTTTCTGCACAGGACCATATAAATTATTAAAATTAAAACCATATACTGTATATCATTATTGGTTCATATTTAGGTGAAAATAAACTAAAGTATATACACGATTTGCAGCATGACTTCTCGTGAAGCAAAATTGTTTGTAGAAAGTTAGGTTTTTATATTGGTTACGTGCAGGTGCAGGAGACACCTAATTGTATTAAAACGGTATATACACGATTTGCAGCATGACTTCAAGCAAAATATTAGGAAAAGCAGCTTTCAAATTTGCTAAAGATAATTTTTAAGAGGTATAAAACTATTTTTCTTACTATAAATTATAAACTAACATATGGTCTCTGACCTAACACGACTTTGTATTCAGTTACATAATTACGTAGTATTTATCCAACTTTGAATTAATGTACTAAACGGGAAAGAAAGAGAGATATATATTAGGTTTCTTGTAGAAAGTAATCTTTTGCTTCTTTTTTTTAACGAATTTAAGACATCTTTGTAATCTTTGTGTCTTTTCTCTTACATCTTATATTATCAAACACTTGTCTTGATTTGATGATCCATATTAAAATAATTCTTATTAGCATTTGTTATATATATATGCAGGCTCGGCCCATCACCAATTCTAATGAAACATTTGTATTGGGTCTCAAAATTTCGAAACTCATTTTGGAGATTTTTTAAAAAACTAATAAAGCCTCAAAACCTCCTAATTTTGTAAAAAGGCCTCCTAATTTGAAAAATGTCCAATAATAGACTCCCAAAAAATTCCAAAATTAGTTAAAAGACCTCATAATTTAAAAATATCCTATAATTAATAAAATAGGTTTTAAATCAGAAAAAGTCTCCATAATTAACAAAAAATCCCAAAATTTTAGAAGTTAATACATAAATTTTTTTGACAACCTCATATAGTTAACAAAACAAATATCAGCTTTTAGTATTTTATTATTTTTAAAAAAGAAAAAATCCTATTTTTTTTTCTTTATTGGGCCTCCGATTTCACCTGACCGGCATTGTATATATGCAATCAACCACACATAAGCTATTAATCCATTGAACCGATACTAAGAATAGAACACGTTGAAGTGATGCTGTGTGGTGTGGCTACAGTTCACTCTTTCATTTCAGCATAACAGGCATATATATTCACTATTTTAAAATTCATCAAATAAATGCTTGCACGACAAATGTTTTGTTGAAGTCTACTAATACGAACTCTTATCAGCACTTTGTGGCAAGGTAAATCAAACGTCCATGCAAAAAAAAAAAAAAAAAAAAAACTGGTTTAATGAGTATACAAAGATTTATCATATGAAATCTGAAAGTATATGTAAAATTTTAGAAGAAACTTTTGTATACCAGAACAAAAAAAGTATGCAGATTTTTTTTATTTTTTTAACATGCATGTAGCTTAAATACATGACGATGAGTTCAGATTTCAAAGATAGCGCCTAATTAATCAAGACATGGCCGATGAAGTCACAAACCATCGCTATCTTTGATCTCCTAACTTTGTAAGGAAATAAAGAAAACAATCCACATGTTAACATTTGTATACATTAAGCCTTCTAGCAAAAAATAAAATTCGTATACATTGCGCATAATAAAGCATGTGAATCGCTATGGCTAGTAAAAATGAAACATATGCATTGCACTCAAAGCTTTAATAAAGCTTATAGGATAGGGATGGCGACGCTGTCTCAAAGGCTCAAACTATTTTAAAAATTGCTATATGACAAATTTGATATTGTAATATTAATTAAATATCCTAACTAAACATTCAAAATCGATATCCAGGATTAAAAATTAAGACAAGATATTATGCGTGCATTGTTTTGGACGTGTTAAAAACTATATAAAAAAAACCAATCAAAATTGACAAAAGATCACATAGTTTGGTATTTGATCCGGATAGCAACACGCAATTGAATTTGAACCACTTACATAATTTCATATTACAATTAGTGACATATTTCTAATTTATAACACTTTTGTTGTTCTTTTATAAAGCTGAGGTGAATTAAGTGATATATGTGGTTATTTAACTATCGATGTTATATTTCATTTATAAAATAAATTTTAGTTAAAAGAGAAATATTTGTATAACATATAATGATTCCCCTCATAAATTATACCACATGATTTACTACTCGACATTTATTTACAAAAGAAAAAGAGAAGATCACTCCTAGTAGTATATATTTAATATATGTTTCTTCGTTAGGTCTAAAACGATGCATATCATAATCTTATATTACGTGATCTCTCATCATCGAATGATTTCGGTTGACCGTTACAACGGTACTATTAACACACGACCACGTAGCACACGCTGAGTTCTGTTGGATTTGACGCATGGCCAAAGCTTGTCGTAAGTTCAAGAGCTTCTCGTGGAGAGCATGGTGTTCTAACCGTAGACGATCGTTTTCCATCTTTACACGTTCGCAATGGTACAAAACGTACAGGCGCCGGTTATGCAGTTCTCTGTTCTTGAATTTGAGCTGGTTAAGCTTGCTTCTCACATCTTCTAGGTGTTTTTGTTTCTTGATCCTCGACCGTTGAGCTGATTTTCGGTTTGATAATTTTCGTTTCTTTCGCCGTTCGTCTTTAACCGAAGAGACAACGTTCGAACCAGTAGGGTTCTTCAAGGGTTGTTGATCTTTCAAACCCGGACTGGAATAGCGTTGGTTCTGAATTGGACTTGGATTTGTTTTATCTAAACCGGGATTTACTTCCATGGGACTAACCGGTGAACTGAAGATGGAGAAAATATCGGATTCGTCCCACGGAGTGAATCCAGTTTCCCAAGCCGGTACTTGATTGGAAAGAACCGGTTCAGATGAAAGAACCGGAGAAATAGTAGACATAGTAATGGTTCTCAAAGTTAAAACCGGAAGGAAAAAATTATTATTATCTCAAATAATTACAAGTGAGAGAGCCAGAGAGGGTAGAAGGGGAAAAGGGAAGAATTGCATTGTAGGAGGTCGATATTTATATGGACGGACGGACTCATAACCGGAGGTTAGTTTCGCCATTATCTTATGAAAGTTCTTGTTTTCAGTGTTTGCTTATTTTAATTTTACATTGTTCCAGAAAATAAAATAAAAAGAGAGATAGAGTAAGAAAATGTGTCATTATGGGATTAGAGGTAAGCTGAGCCGACGGTCTTTATCATTTTCGGTCATTACGTATGTAATACTTTATTCCGAATATTCGGTTCCAAAATACTTGAAAAAAGTCGTAGACCAAACAAGACTGAAAAAAAAACCTTGTAAAGTTGCAAATACTTAGTTAGTTATGTGATTTATTTGACAATTAGTGACGTATTGATGTGTGCTTTGACATATATAACATACACTACAAAATATGAAAAAAATGATCGACCCATCTGCCAGTAATAATAGATTTTTGTGAGCGGATAAAACAAGTTTTGCTTTTGGTTTAGATAACAGCTTTTTCATAGTGGAAATACATTTTTATCTTCTAGATTGTTTAAATGCCAATAAAACATTGAATTGAAAAATACCGAAGATTTAAATTTTGTTTGTCATCTTTAACTTAACTGAAGGAAAAATATATGGTTAGCCGAATAATTTGATTTGATATAGAAGGGAATGAACGATTCCAAAATTGTGTTCATAGTGGTTAATGTGCGGAGTTGTAGTTGAAATTTGAAAACCATATATTAACTTAATTAGTTCCTTATTAAATTGATGTTGAGCTGCTAATCTATATTATCGCTCGCTTTCTTTTTTCTATTCATAGCCCAATTCAATTACTTCTTTAGAAATTGACAGCCATGTGGTTTGTTCCTACTTTATGCATTAATAATTACCTAAAGTTTATTTTATCACTTTTAAAAGTTTTTGACGGACGATATATATTGGTTCTTGACTTCTATATAGATAAATCAAAAGAAAATAAAAATTTAACATGTTTTAATCTTTAGTCCAGCAGAATGAAAAAAAATATGTAACATGCATGAAGCATGAAAATTATATGTTTCCGTTCATATATACTTTGAAACCGGTCCGTGAGATCACAGTATATATATAGTGGATTTGTTAATTATGGTACATTGGTACATATTTTACGTTATTATTATAAGGTATTACGACTTTTGATTAAAAAAAAATCAACTATATATATTATAACTAACTAAAGGCGTGATTTTGGAATAACAAACCAAAATTTTCTTTGAATAAAAAAAGAAGAATATTATTGAAGGTAGTTTTCTTAAGGGCAAAGATCGCGTTCAAAGCTGCCCTACGTACCCGTAAACTGCAAAATTTTCAGAAAAAAAAAAGCATGACAGAAGTTTTTCTACTTTATAGGCATCTTCATGTGCACATAGTCATAAATTTAAAAATCTTTGATCAAAAAAAAAAAAAAAAAGTCATAAACTTAAAAATATGTACAATATATATCTTTTCACTGCTATTAACTATTAAGTAATCAAAATTAATACTTATTATTATTTGAAATGGTCACAAACTTACAAATTAAAAAGTTAACAACTAAATTAGACCCTTAGCTTATTGACTCGCCTTCGACGGTTAGACCAGTAGTGTATATGCTCGTGAGTACATTACAGGGAAAGATAACAAGAATTTGAAAAGAAGAATAGAAAAAAAGCCCAGAAGATAGGCCCATGTTTGATGGATCGGAAGCCTATAATATATAGTCCACTGATATTGTCTGATAATCAAATCTCTTGATCTTAACAAACAACATTACAAAAACAAAAGTCAACTGAAAGGAACTGAATAAGGCTTATAACCATATATGATGGTGCCCGTACGTGTGTGGATAGAACTACATAATCTACATGTTTATGTTTGAAACGAATCTTGCTTGCGGAACCCTTTTTCCCTCTTTTATTGACCAGACTTTTTTTGTTTTGTTTTGTTTTGTTTTGAAGAATGTGTTGTGGCATGCCGCATGCGGGGAAGTGTTATTTTCATTATGATGGACGCTTCTTAATTATTTGTATCAACCATTTTCTTAGAAAAGTGAACATGATTTCAGATAACTGTAGCTGATGATCGATTTCGATCATTCGTACTACATATCAAAATTATTTCACAATGTAAAAATATACATGGATGCAAACGTCAAAACACAAGCAGTAGTTTATCTGTCTCTTTGCTCTTATTATAACTTTGATTACAAGGTATGCCACAAGCCGCATATATAAAGCTTAGGACCATTCACACTTCACAATATAGATACATAAAACCATAAATTAAACATAACGACAAATTAGTAAACAGTATAAAAAGAGACATAGAATCCCCACTTATATTCACTTAACCAGATAAATTCAACAAAAAGAGAGAAAAATGTACCACAAGAAAATATGTAAATTAAAACCAAACTTCTTGCAGTTAACTTCACGTGAGAATATTGGGTGATTCTCAGTATACAGGTACATACGCCACCAACTTCTTTTCAACATTAGGATAAAGTTTATTATATGACCAGGATATATTCATGTAAATAGAAAATAAGGTAAAAATATAGGTGAGTACTCCCCCATATTGATCAATTTCACAAAAACAGACTACTGATTACTTATAAGTTATAACCAATCAAGAACAGACTACTGATTACAAAACAGACTCTCATTGGAAATTATTTCTCTAGTCTACTTTTAATTTTTATTAGACACAAATTTAAATTATAATATACATGTGCGTGTTCGGTATGGTAATGGTTTCATGACGTTCACTTACTCAAACTCAAAAAGATTATATGGCTCACGTTGTTGCAGAACTTTTTATCTCATCTCATGTTTTCTCTATAAATACGCCTCAATTATATATAACTTTGCTTAACTCTCATATATCTTCCTCTTCATCTTAATTTAGTACCGCTATCAATATATATATTTGATCTCTCCTGCTCCTCCTTCATAGTACGTATAACAAGAAATATTGTATAATACTTAGTCATACAAAGAAAATGGTTAAGTTCAATACTTTCTTCATCATGACTCTTCTTATCTGTTCCACGCTTACATACGCGTCAGCCAGGCTCAATCCAACCTCCGTTTATCCGGAAGAAATCTCCCTCAAGGTCTAACCTCATTCTCATGCATGGTGTACATATATGTGTTGTTAATTAGTATATATAATGAAATTATTAAGAAAATAACTGAAATTTTTTTTAAGTTCTGAGGAATTGATACGAGTTTCAGGCTTTCAGCTCAATATTTTATATAATTATCAAGATAGAAAAACATTATCGAGACTAACATTTTCGTCACGTGCGTATATTTTTATGTTATGAGCAGAAATTAGAACAAGGAGAGGAAAACTGTGAAGGTGTTGGAGAAGAAGAGTGCGTCTTGATACGAAGAACTTTAGTTGCTCACACTGATTACATCTACACTCAAAACCACAGTCCTTAAATATGATTACTTTGCTTCTGAACATATTGTTTGGATTATAATAATGATCAGTCCATATATATCCATATACATATCTATCTTCTTACTATTGCAATTTATACGTTCTTAATGAAATTACATCACATATATACACTTGATTGTATCTTTGTCATGCGTAAAAAGTAAATCAGTTATATTGAACTAAGTTTTTTTGTTTCTTCGTTCATAAATCATAACAAAAGATTCGATAATTAGTTTAAGAGTCGTCTTGCAGACCACACAAGCAAATTAGTCTCATCTCATAGGTCATTTTATTCCTATTTTNAGTCTTAAATTAAAGAAGCTGACCTTTTTTTTTGTTTTTTTTTGCGAAAATTAAATCCCCTCATAGGTGATAGCACCAGTTTCTCATACCTCACACACACACACACGCATTTATAAAGATAATAAACGCATACCACCAGCTATATAATGACATAGCTGCATCTATAAATGTAAAATAGAGACATATATGCTCTGGGATTATGTGTGGATGTTAAAAATATAACTATGAACTTCGCATTAACTCCCCAGATCAATGACATAGACATAGACATAGACACAATTTATTCAGCCATGAATTACTCAACTTTAAAAAAGAACTTGTTTTCTCAAAACATATGTTGAAGTTAAAACTTTTGTAATACATAATTGTTTTAGAGAATTTCAAAGTACAAATACTATAAAGTCATGTATAGATTTTTGGAAAGTGGTCAAAATCAGATCACAAGTTTTTTTATAAAATGGAGAAAAACTTGAAAAAGAAAAAAACAATTATGTATTTTGGTCCCCGTCTCTTCTCTTTTTCCCTCGTCTGAAAGTAAAGGGCGTTGACAAAAGAAAGAAGGCTCTTTGATGGGCTAAAATGTTGGGCCAAGCCCATAATATAAGTAGTTGGCATTTCCATAAACTCAAATCTGGAAACCCTTACTTATAAAGATTCGTCGCGAACGGCGGCTGACCGGAAGATCAGCTTAAGCGACGGCGACTTCTATCGTTCTTTTGCACGATGTTTCGTAGGAACCGGTTTCTGTCTTTACCGATGGTGATCGGAGCAGTTGTGTAAGTATTCATTTTTTATCTTTACTGATAATCTAAAATCTTGACTGAAGAAGATCTGGTTTTGCTTATTCGCTTTGTAGATTACTCAGTTTCGACTAAGTTACTTATTAGAATCGATCTGAGCATATATATATATTCTACACATTGGTAGAATTCGAGATAATTTTTGAGGATCGGACTTCAATTTAAGCATATTAGATAAGGATCTGTGTGAAATTGGCTTAATCAAATTCCAAATTGTCAGATCTCCTGAAATTTGTTAACCTGAGCAAAGTCATTAATTAACAATTGTGAATCAGCAATCTGAATAGAGAGGTTTTGTTTGTTTGTTGCGTTGTAGGATTGGAGTGGTTTCAGGGAAAGCAATATTTGGGCCTCCGCTTGATCAATACTGGAAGGAGAAGCTTGAAGGAGAAGAAGCTGTTGTTGCTGCAAAGGAAGCCGCCACTGAAAAGAGCTCTGATTCTTCATAATCTCCCTAAAATATTTTTGGGATGTTTAATGTAAATCTCCGACCTTAACTAAGAAGAGCTTGGACAAATGTTTGCAAGGAAGCACAATGTTTGTTTACTGTAGGAGGCGATGCGATTCATACAAACAATATGTAACAATGTAGTAAGTGCCTTGTATTTCACGTTTTTGCAAACTCAAGGAGAATAATAAAACCCTAAGAAGCACATCCTTCCTTAATCTTCTTCCTCGGAGCAAGTCTAACTCTAGGATCTTAAAGATAATATAAGCACCATTCTAATTTGAACAATAGAATCCTAAAAATGGTGTAAACACCATTCTAACGTGGAGAATGTCAAGTTAATAAAATATTAACTGATTTCAAAGTTTATTTCTTCTGACAGGACATAAGTTGTATAAACCACTAGAAAGGTAAACTACAACTGGAGTGGCCTCTGTTTGTGTGTGTGGTCGGGCCACGTTTTGTGTAACCCACATAAACATCTTTGCATTTATGAATGTAAACAGATTTGTTTTACCTTTCTTGTTCCAGCTGAAATCACAAATAAATGAGTTGTAAAAACATTTTTCAATCTTTATATTTTGTGTAGAGTCTGTAGACGAAATAAAAAGAAAAAACCACCTGAAATGGAAGACCGACACGTGGACAGCTTGATTCTTACGATTTTAAAGAGGCGAGCTCAGACCTCAGAGTCCACCCATCTTGCCACGTGGCTTTATAATGTTACATGTGGCAAATCTTGTGTTGGTTGCTAATACACCTCATCATCTTACAAAATTTATATCTTTTTTTTTAATATTTTTATTTTTAATATCTTTCTTTTTTTCATGAGTCTATCTTAATTTTCATTATGGGTAAATTAGGTGAGTGACCAAAATAAAAAAAAATCATAGAAGAATATAGCATCATATTTAAAAAAATTAGAAAATCAGGATAAAGGTAAAATAAAATTACCAGTTTAGTCTTTTATGTAGAGTAGAGGGTGGTGGCTGTTGGCCGGCGGCTGAAGGTAGTGACCAGAATTCAGCGGCGGTCAGAGGTGGTGGCCTGAATCCGACGGACGCAGATAGTGGCCAGAACCCAACGGGCTGGAGATGATGGTTGGAACCCGGTGGTTGGAGGTAGTGACTGAAGGTTGGGAAGTAGTGGTGGTGAGAAGAAAAAAAAAAAAAAAAAAGCAAAAACTGTTATTAATACATATACAGAATATAATTAATTGATGGTTAGTATAGTTAGTTTGTTAATTATAATTTTTTTTGGGTTATAAAACCCAATATCCTTTTCATTAATTATATTAATCTTTTACCATAAAAATTTTTAACACTTGTAAGGTAAATGTGTCAGAATAAAAAAAGTTCCCCAAATAGCAAAGATTGATGGGATGAATTTGTCAAAAAAGAAAAAAGATGGGATGCATTTGACTAAAATAATAATGAAGCAGGATGTATCGGTTGTACATTTGACTAAAATTTTTAACACTTTTCATTAATTATATTAATCTTTTACCATAAAAATTTTTAACACTTGTAAGGTAAATGTGTCAGAATAAAAAAAGTTCCCCAAATAGCAAAGATTGATGGGATGAATTTGTCAAAAAAGAAAAAAGATGGGATGCATTTGACTAAAATAATAATGAAGCAGGATGTATCGGTTGTACATATATAAGTTTAAAATTATTTTGTGCTCTCTCGCATCGTATGTACCAAAACATCATAGATATGATAAGTAGTAGTAGTACATGAGATAGATACGATTTGGCTACAGTTTCGGCTTCTCTTTTTTTTTTTCTCGTCCACCAACATAACTAGTTCTCCCCTCTTTTGTAGCAGCAAACAAATAAAATAATTTTTCGCAATATTTTCTATTAGAGAATCTCTCCTCTTTTAGGATTCTTCTTTCTTACATTAGTCTCTATTGTATCAGAATCTCTCAACTCAGGTATCTCTCTCTCTCTCTCTTCGTTTTCTTATTCTTCTTTCCTTCGTTTTGAAATTCTTGAGAAATAAAAAATAAACCCTTTCTCTGATGTTTTCAAGACGGATTCAGATTCAGATTCTCATAATAGTGTATGTGTTCCTGTGCTCAAATATTGATTTTTTCTTCTACTTTTTTTTTCCCTGAATTTGTTGCCAATTTGCTCTGTTTCGTAATCCAAGTATTTTTCTCAATGCGACGTGATTTTTCAATAAATTTCAAGCTGAGATTAATCTTTAATCTAACAACCGAAAGGACAGAATTCTCAAGTAATAATTTTGATTCAGAAAGGGATAAAAACAGCTTAATTGTCTCAGATTTTTGTTTTGTAAAATAATAATTTTAATATATGGTTTAGATTTTATTCTGAACCGAAGGAATCGGCGACTTCTTCTTTATTTATCTTTTTTAACTTTAATGTTTGATTACTCCTATAATTATATTTTTAACCTCGTTTACATCGTGGAAGTATATATATAACAAACAAATTTTGATACATTGCTCTTCTTCTTTTTCTTTTTTTTTTTGGTAAAAATTTTTGCTCCTCTTCTTCTTCCTCAACTAATTAAAAACTTGTTTATGAGTATGCACATATATATATATAGGTCGGATTTGTGAGAGCTGGTTAATAAGATGATGGAGATAGCTTATCAGCCTCGGATTGATTCCGAGATCGAATCACTAGTCGAGAGAATCAATCCTCCCAGGTAAACGAGGTTATTGTACTTTTTTTTTAAAACGAGGTTATTATACTTATTGTTAATTTTTTTGTTACGAGTTTTTTGTAATCTTAATATTTGCTGGTTTTGTACACTAATTAGGGTTTGCGTAGACAACGACTCGGACCCAGAGTGCACACTTGTTAAGGTATATTTTAATACTAAAGCTCTTGATAATTTGCTTTCTCATAGATAATGATGACTAATTAGCGATAATTAATCATGTGGTTGAAATATGTAGGTAGATAGCGCGAACAAGTACGGGATATTACTGGACGTGGTTCAAGTTCTCGCTGATCTCGATCTCGTTATCTCCAAATCTTACATCTCATCCGACGGTGAATGGTTCATGGATGGTAAGTCGTCATCATCATCAATTTCACATGTCATCATTGGAGGACCACATATATATTATCACATCTGAAAATTTATCTTTGTTAGTGTTTCACGTGACGGACCAACTCGGGAATAAGCTCACAGACCGAAGCCTTATTCTCTACATTCAACAGGTGTGACATCTAAAAAAAATCATTAGTAAAATACACCTACCTAATCATTAGTAAATTACACCTAAAAAATCACTGACTTGATTTAATTTTGACCAACTCTTTAGAAAAAACAGCCTCGTGTAAAGTTTTTTTTTGTTTGCTGTTGTTGGACGTATCTAATTACCTCATCAACACAACCAATATAAGTGTGTGTGTTTTTGTTGTTTTCAGGCAATATGTTCTAGTAGAACGGGAGGTATAACAAAGGAGATGCAGAGTCATCTAAAACGTGAGGTGCAACAACGCCACGTGTGTACAGAGCATACGGCGTTTGAGATAACCGGAATAAACAGACCGGGTCTACTGTCCGAAATCTCTGCCGTACTTTCCGATATTGGATGTCACGTGACAGCCGCTGTTGCATGGACCCACCACGAGCGAGCGGCCATGGTGATTTATCTAGACGATGGGTTTAACGGTGGACCTATTATTGACCCGATAAGAAAGGCCCAAGTAAAAGATCATCTGGATACCGTCATGGAGGCCCATCATATAGTCGGCGATGAGTCTCGCGTCGTCGTGAGGATCGTCGAGGCTAAAGGAGCTCCGGTCGAGTGGGATCACACTGAGAGACGACTTCATGAGCTAATGTACGCCGAAGGAGACTATGAGAACTGCTCCGATTGCGATTGCTTCAGTGGTGACAGGTGCGTTCGCGTTTATACCAAGTACTAATCACCAAAATAAGCTTCGGTTTCGATACATGATGTTACCTTGAATGTGACAGGTGCGATGCTTTGTGGAGAGGAAGGTGCGAGAGGATACACGTAGCGATCGAGGCATGTAATGGTTATTCCATGGTGAACGTTAAGTGTAGAGACAGGCCAAAACTACTTTTCGACACGGTGTGTGCTTTAAAAGAGTTACAATTCGTAGTGTTTCACGCAGTCGCCGGAGCTAAAGGGTCCACGGCGGAGCAAGAATATTTCATAAGGAAGAAGAATGGTTGCACGTTAGAAACGGAGGTGCAAAGAGAGAGACTAAGACATTGTTTGGTTGCTGCGATTTCGAGACGGGCTTCGCGAGGTTTGAAACTTGAGATTCGGACAGAGAACAAGATGGGTTTGTTGTCGGATGTGACCAGAGTTGTGAGAGAAAACGGTTTGTCAATAACGAGAGCTGAGATGAGTACTCAAGGTGATATTGCGGTTGGTTCGTTTTATGTTACCGATGTGAATGGTGGTGAAACGGATCCGAACGCGGTCGAAGCGGTTGTACGAGAACTGGGTGGAGCGGTTGTGTCAGCGGTTAAAGCGGTTGGGATGATGCCGATGAGGATGGGTTCAACGAGTGATAATAGTGTGGAGCTGCGAGACAAAACTAAGTCGTCGATTGGGAGAATGTTTTGGTCTAAATTAGAGAGGTTATCATCGTCGATAAAATCGTTGTGACGTGTTTAATTTAGTTTCTCTCGTTTTCGTGATTATCATTGTAAATAGAACAATTATTGGGTTCAGTACTAAAGTGAATCCTTTTGTTCACTTCAAGGAGTGAATTCTTTTGTTCACTTTTCCTTATTTTATTCAATAAAAATATGACATATCATAATACATTTAATAATTTATTCATTTATTTTCTTATAAAATAAAAAAACAAAATCTGTATAAATTATTATAAAATTAAAAATTTAAACCGCTTATTTATAAACTCAAACCGATATATAATTTCATTATAATTGTAAACTCTAAACCCTAACCATCTTATTTGTAAATCTAAACCAACATATAATTTCATTATAATTGTAAAATATAAACTCTAACCATCTCATTTGTAAACCCAAATCGACATATAATTTCGTTCTAATTGTAAAATCTAAACCCTAACTATTTCATTTGTAAACCCAAACCGACATATAATTTCGTTTTAATTGTAAAATCTAAACCCTAATCACTTCATTTGTAAACCCAAACCGACATATAATTTCGTTTTAATTGTAAAATCTAAACCCTAATCACTTCATTTGTAAACCGAAACCGACATATAATTTTGTTTTAATTGTAAAATCTAAACCCTAATCACCTTATTTGTAAACTCAAACCGATACATCATTTCATTCTAATTGTAAAATCTAAACCAAACCAATATTTAACTTTCTTTAAAAAAATATATACAGAATTTGTTTTTTTAATCTGTTTTGTTTTTTAATTTAATTTTGATTTTAAACAAGATAATGTATAGAAGATTTTGATTGGTTAAAAATAAAGAAATGAATAAGAAGGTTTGTAGACTATAAAATGAATATTTCGTATAATTAGTCTTGGTCTTTTAGATGTGAACTAATGAGATAGATTCATTCGACCAAGACTGACATTCTTTTGTTCTTAGAGCATCCACCGTGGTGTGTCTATAGTGGTGGGGGGTTTTAAATTTTAAAATACTAAATAAACATAAAACATAAGTTTAACAAGCTGTATCCAGGTAGTTTTATGTAGTGTTTTTTATAGTTTAATATTTAAGTTTAAAGTTTTTACTTATTTTTGAACTGTAAACTTAAAAATACTAAATAAACATAAAATTAACATAAACAAGTTGAATTTATGGAATGTCTAACAAACTGCATCCAAAATCCAGTTAGTTTTTTGTAGTGTTTTTTTTTGTAGTTTAGTATTTAAGTTTAAAGTTTTTGATAATTTTTTAATGTTATATTCAAAAGTTCAATGCTAACCTTTTAGTAGTATTTTGAACTTTAAACTTTAAAATACAAAATAAACATAACATAGCATAAACAAGTCGAATTTGTGGAATATCTAACAAACTACATCCAAAATCCAATTAGTTTTCCGTGTTTATTTTTATAGTTTAGTTGAAGTTTCAAGTATTTAATTATTTTTAATGTTATATTCAAAAGTTTAATGCCAACATTTTAGTAGTAATTGTTTTGAACTTTAATAAATAATATAACATAACGGAAACAAATCAAATTTGTGGAATGTCTAACAAAACCGCATCCAAAATCTAGTTAGTTTTTCGTAGTTTAGTATTTAAGTTACATTTTTAAAAAATATTATATTAAGAAAACTTATTTTAAAATTTTAGTATTAATTGTTTAAAACTTTAAACTTAAAAAATACTAAATATACATTAAACATAGCAGAAACAAGTTGAACTTATGGAATGTCTAACAAACTGCATCCAAAATCCAGTTAATTTTCGTTAGTGTTTTTTGTAGTTTAGTATTTAAGTTTAAAGTTTTCAATTAGTTTTTAATGGAGTAGTAAAATTTTCTTTAATAATAAAAAATAAGGAGATGAAAAGACCAAATTACCTGGTTCAGGAATTGTTGGGGAAGGGACGATAGGTTGGTTGAAGCAGACTTTCCGTATTGGGCTTTTTGACTAGTGAGTTGGAAATCCAACTAAGTGTATTAGGAATACAATATCCCACATTGGAAGTTGAGTAGGATTTTAAGTGGTATATATAAGATATGAACATCTCCACTCATTGCCAATTGGTTTTGAGTTGTAAGCCCACAATCTAATATGGTATCAAAACCTGGTCCGCACATGCTCAATCCAATCCACAATCGGTCCGGCCCAATAGTTGGCCCGCCGATTCATGCCCAATCATACCGAGATTGATGTTTAGAAGAACCATCATCTCGAGGGGGCATATTAGTGATACAATATCCCACGTTGAAAGTTGAGTAGAATCTTAAGTGGTATATATAAGATATGGGTCTCTGCCAATTGGTTTTGAGTTGGAAACCCACAATCAAATAAACAGTTGTTTGTGTTGGGCTGCTTCTTTGACTCGGTGGTCTCTTTTTCTATGGACACTCTTTTAACAACACCAATCTCGTCGGGGAGCCGGCGGCGAGTTTGAAGAAAGTCGGTGAAGAGCATTGCAGTACACGCTTTTGTATGTAACCTCCGAAGAAAGAAGAAAACAAATCTTTATTATAAAGAGATTTTGCAGTTATTTTCTCTCTAAAATTCAAAAATCGAGGAAAACAACCCATGATGAGATTACGAATATGGTAAAAACAAAAGAATTCGTAATGAAAAAAGAACCCATGAGATTAAATTGAAACAAAAACAAAACGAAAGAGGAAAGATAGATATTTAACCTTTTAGAATACAGATTTGCAAGTTGCGGGCTTAGATAGAGAGATCCATGGAGTCAGGCGCAAGAAACGAAACATATTGAATTTGGATAGATCATCAAAGTAGTAGAAGAAGAAAAAGAGAGAGAGAGAGGAAACANTTTTTTTTTTTTTTTTTTTTTTTTTTTTTTTTTTTTTTTTGTTTGTTCCGATGATTGAATTTGAGAGATGAAAGACGGAGCAATCGATTTGGTGTCGTATCTCTTCTACTCTGCTCTGAGGTAGGTTATATAGACACAAACTGTATTATGTCATGTTAGGTCGGTTTGCGCTTTTCCAACGGTTAACATAAAAAAGGAAAAAAAAACTTAAAAGAAAATAATTTTTGAACGTTGGGAAGATATTAATCCTAATTTCCTTTTTTTGTATCCTTTTTTTTTTTCTTATAACTTTTAGAACTTGGATGCAACGGTTGCAAAACATCACGTCACAACGGTTGCTTAAGTTCGGTTCCGAATCAATTTGGTGGGTTTAATGAAGAATTTAAATATTGCGGTTTGGTTTTTAACTAATTTGAATTTGAAGAACTTGGACAATATTAGTTGGTTTACACTTTACAGTAAAAAAAAAAAAAAAAAAGAAGATTAAAAAAAAGGTCAAGGCAAGGGTATTATCGGAAAACTAAAATTTTGAAAGAAATTGAGAGAGCTTTTTTATAAAACCCTAACTAATTGCGACGGACGCCGATAGAGCAGAGCAGAGCCGAGCAGCCATTAGAATTAAGAACACACTCTCTCGATTCCGAGCCCTACCTACCTCTATTTGTAAATCCTAGTGTTGGATTTTTTGGGTTTCGCTTTGGATTTGACAACAAATATGGCGGATGTGGATGTGGATTTGGATATGGAGCAGCAGAAGAAGAGTAGAAAAAGAGAAAGAGATGAAGCGAAGAAGAAGATACTAAAGAAGCTAGCAATTAAGCAAGAGAAGGAATCAATCTTAATCCACGACGAACCCAATAAGAAGAAGAAGCTTAAGCAGCGTGGAGATGACGAAGAGAAGGAAGCAGCGGTGACAGCTGTTAGCAATGATGAAGAGCCCAAGAAGAAGAAGAAGAAAAAGAACAAGGATGTGAATATTGTGAAGTCAAAAGAAGAAGAAGACAATAGCCTAGAGGAAGAAGAAGAAGACAATAGCCTAGAGGAAGAAGAAGAAGAAGAAGAAGAAGAGAAAGGGGAGGAAACTAGTGGGGATGGAATGATGTCTAGTAAAACGTTCGAGTCATTGGGGTTATCTGATAAAACTCTTAAATCTATCAAAGAGTTTGGTTTCAAATTCTTGACTGAGGTTACAACCACTTTGTAAATTGAATATGATGTTTATTTATTTATTATTTTTTTTTTTTTAAGAACAATGATGATGATGATGATGATTCAAATTTGTTTATTTTTTTGCAGATACAAGCTAAAGCAATTCCACGATTGATGGAGGGGAAAGATGTGCTTGGAGCTGCCAGGACTGGTTCTGGTAAAACCTTAGCTTTTCTTATTCCTGCTATCGAGCTTCTTTACAATGTCAGCTTTTCTCCTCGCAACGGTACTGGTGTTATCATCATTTGCCCAACCAGAGAGCTTGCTATTCAGGTCCTTAATTTCTCTCTCACTCCTTTTCTTCCTATATCATTTTACCCCATTGTGATGAATGATGATGATACTCATCTTACACATCATTTATGTTTCAGTCTTTTCTCGTAGCCAAAGACCTTCTCAAGTATCATTCACAGACTGTGGGAAAGGTTATTGGCGGTGAGAACAGAAAGAAAGAAACTGAGATTCTTGTCAAAGGTGTTAATTTGTTAGTTGCTACCCCTGGAAGACTTCTCGACCACCTTCAAAACACAAATGGTTTTGTATTCAAGAACTTGAAGGTTGTTTATAACCACAAATTCTGATTTCTATTTTCTGTTTCTACTGGTATCGTATTGGTTTTGCTTTATTGCAATTTCTTATTCTGTGTTACATTGCAGTATCTTGTAATGGATGAGGCTGATAGGATCTTGGAACAGAACTTTGAAGAAGACCTGAAAAAGATTATCAAGCTTTTACCAAAGGTAGCTTGCATAGTGAGAAAGTCCAATAGGTAGACATTGTTTTAAGTTAATCCTAGAGATATATAAACCATCTTTTGTATTGCTGCAGACAAGGCAGACGTCCCTGTTTTCCGCCACACAGACTTCCCAGGTTTGTTTACCAATCAATATAGTTTTGTCACTTATTTCTTACTAGTGTCAGTTTAATCAACTTCGTGGAATTCAATTAAACTATCAGGTTGAGGATCTTGCTCTGGTGTCACTTAAAGAACCTTTTGTTTATATCGATGTGGATGAAGGACGAAAAGAGGCAAAAATCAGCACAACCTATATTATTATCTTTACTCACATTTTACTTTATTGCCGACACAAGCCTTTTTCATTTTGTGGAAACTGGAAACTGTAGGTTACTAATGAAGGCTTGGAGCAAGGTTATTGCGTTGTGCCAACTGCTAAGCGATTAATTTTTTTAGTGAGTTTCTTGAAGAGGTTCCTTGGGAAAAAGAAAATCATGGTGTTTTTCTCTACATGCAAATCGACAAAGTTCCATGCGGAACTCTGTCGATATATCAAAATAGATTGCCTTGAAATCCGTAGAGGGATGGACCAGACCAAACGAAGCTCAATATTTTTCCAATTTAATAAAGCGGAAACGGGTATTCTGTTGTGTACTGATGTTGCTTCCCGTGGTCTTGATATTCCCCATGTGGTATGCTTCCTCCACATTCTGAACTTAGAAAATGTCTGAATTGGTTGATCTTTAATCAAATCTCTGTGCCTGATTATTGTGTGCTTGTATAGGACTGGATTGTGCAGTATGATCCACCTGAAGACGCTAAGGTATGTTGCTTAGTTTTTTGGCAAATCCGTTGTGAGAATTAGTGTTAAGAAATCACTCATTGTCTGAAATGTTACTCTCTTATTATCTAGACGTATATTCATAGAGTTGGTAGAACCGCTCGTGGTGAAGGAGCAAAAGGAAAGGCTCTGCTTGTCCTAACCCCAAATGAGTTGCAGTTTATTCAGCATCTCAAGGTAATTGTTTTCATTCAATAAAATTATTCAAATTTTAGAAATTTTGAATAGAGAATCAACATATTGTTTTTTGCAGGCGGAAAAAATTCCCATTGAGGAACATGAATTTGAAGAAGATAAACTGCTCAATGTGAAATCTTTTTTGGTAAAATATTTTTGCTCTTTCTTAAAAGGTTTACTACACTGACGAGACAAAGTTGAGAGATTTATTTAAAATGTTATTGCAGGAGAACTTGATAAATGATAACGATGCATTGAAGGAGTCAGCAAAAGAAGCATACAAGACTTACATTGCAGGATATGATTCTCAAAAGATGAAAAATGTATTTGATGTTCACCGACTCGATATCAAAGTAATGAAATCCGCAGCATAATACCCAACATAAGGAAATGTCATGAAATCGGGAATACAATCTGTTTCTGTTTTCTGCCTTAAACGTTAACTAGAAATCTTTGTTTTCTTGTGCAGGATGTTGCGGCTACGTTCGGTTTCTCGGATCCTCCCAACGTTGCTCTGAAGATAGATCGAGGAGGGTACAAGAGTAAGAGAGAACCGGTTAATAAGTTTAACAGAGGTCGCGGCGGTAGAGCCGGCGGTAAAAAATATGAGAGGTATTAAAATTTAAAAATACAGACTAAAATTATAGTTGCAGAAGAACCAAGACTACGTCGTAGTTAGTATAACTGGCACAAGCTTTTTACGATTGTTGTATCTTTTTCTTGGTTACATTACGATTGTTTTATCTGGAACCAGACAAAGAAAGTCCAGTTTTGTTACTGTTGTCCTGCGTTACTCAGAAATTTTGTTCATTTTTATCTTGCAATCAGACACAATTTGTCTTCTATATAAAAATGCCAGTTTCTATTATGGGCCTTCATATATGGGGTTGAAGAATATTTACAGCAATAGGATCGTATATTTGGAAGATGACTCAGACTTGATGGGTTATAATATTACGAAAAAGATTCAAGAACACTGGATGACATTCTCATCACATCACAATTTATCGACGTTAAGCCAGTCGTTTGATTCTTTCTTCACTTTCACCTCTTCTAGCTGAACCCAATCTGGTGAATTTTTGTTTGAAGAATCAGAACCAGAGTTGGTAACTTTCTTGTAACTCACCTTGACGTCTCCTTCGTCTTCTTCTTCTTCTAAATCACTGAATGATACATCTTCGTCGTCTTCACCAAGAGGATGATTTGTGTTTGCTCTTCCTTCAATGGCGCTGACAGATGAAGTCTCTTCATCGTTCAACCAATCATCTGCATCGTCTTCTTCCTCGTCATCCACTTGCACATTGATTAATTTAGATGAAGAAGCAGTCTCTTCAATGACAGATTTGTCAACAATTTGTATCTCCTTGCTCTCAATTGGGTGCTTGTCTGTTTCAAAGTGGGATGACTCGGTTGTACTTACGATTCTGACAGTTGCTGTTTCTGGTAAAGGTTCATAAGGCACAGCAAGAGTTTCCACAATGCCTGCATTAGCCTCAGAACTCCCTGCTTCCATAGGTAATATGTTTATTTTCTGTAGTTCGTGGGATAACATTGCTCTTGCTTCGAGTACCTTTTCATATGCAAAGGCAAATAAAAAATTAGTGACAGGAACAATAAATTACCTAACTTTATCCCAGGAAACCTGATTGACTGTACTATTCAATATAATGAGGATCACTGTTTTGACACAAATTCGATTACCATTATTATATTATCAAGAAGAGCAATGGAGTTGAGAATCCACATTACCTGAGGAGTAGACAGAAGCAAGGCATCGTCTTTACTGAGTTGAGGATGCACAAGAACAAAGTAAATCCTCCAGAAGCAATTCTCACTCATATATTCAGGGCAAAGCTCAATTCTCAAAGAAGCCAAGCTCGGTGCAAACCTCTCCACGGCCAAGGCATGCTCATGTTGAGCATCGGTCATCTCAAAGTCTGCAATAACTTGACATCAATTTAATTCCAAAAAGAGAAAACAAACAAACCAATACCAATCATGAAATCATATAAACTGAAACAAACTCACACTATTCTTTTAGTTTTATTAGCTCAGAGACTGAGTAAGAAAGATTAAACAGAAACTTACCATTAAAGCTATCATCTTCCTCATCAGGTATAGGAAAATCCAACCAAGTCTCAGGATGCATCGCAAGATCCTTGACAAAAGCAACTAATTCCTCTGTGACTCCAAGATCCTTGTCGTAATCCTTCAAATCCACATCTTCTGAGCTCAATTGTAAAAAATTCGAAGCAATCTTAGTGAACTCAGAAACAGGTAAGTTTCCAGAGAGCTTAGAAATCCCAGTCCTCAACTCAGAAACAGGTAAGTTCCCAGAGAGTTTCGAAATCCCAGTCCTGAATCTCCCACCAATCTCCGCGAAATCGTTCCTAATCCCAGCAATCAGATCCTCATCCTCATCTCCACCTTTCCTCGCGTGATCTGTTCTCTCCTTAAGATCCGGAGACGAAGGCGGTGGTGGAGAGAGGAACGAAGCTACTCCCCAAAACTGGCTTCTCAAGGTCTTGGTTAGTTCGGTGATGTCTTCCTTAACGCCTCGAGGAGACTGTGAATCCGATATCGATTTATTCGTTCCGGTCTCGTCACCACCACCAACTCGTTGCTTCTGATTATCTTCATCGTCCTCATCTAGTTTGAGTGAGTTCGCAATGGATCTAGCTAACCAAGCCATATCTCTTTATCTTCACAACAAGCTGCGATCGTGATCTTTTTTTTAACAGCTCCGAACCAAAAGCAAAAGCTTGAGAAATAGAGAGATAATGGATGAGAGAGGTCCGTCTTAATCAATCTTAACTTCTTAAGCTAATCTTAATAATATCTAAATTTAAATCTTTTATTAATATCTCAAACGATTTCGTCGTTTGGGCGTGTAATTCCAATTTAGATCCAACGAAGATTCACCGTCTTAAGTATTACTGGATCTATATAAAAGCCCATATTAAGAGGCCCATCGTAAGTTATCTCAGAAGCTTCCATTAACGCCAATTATTTTTGGTCAAAAAAACACAATATCTTTTCCAAGATTGGTAAACTGGTTAGATTATATTTCCAGACAAGAGCTCTCACATCAGTGACATCACACGCGTTGAGATACAATGTTTCACACAGATATGTTCAGAGTCTCATATCCAATTAAATAAAAAACAGACAGTTATGTAAGAACAGAGAGATAAACGTGTCTTATTGGACAAACAAACAGTTGTAACGAGTCACAAGTCAAATCATCCCTTTCTTATCAATCGTTCATTTTGCACAGTGAATCAAATCATACCACTGCATGTTCATAGAAAGACTTTTTTTTTCTTTTTCTTTGTGTGCCCCTCCACAAATCTGAGACCCACCTACTGTTCTACCAATGATCACTTGATTTATTTCCTCAATCAAGATTTGGTCTTTTCTTACATTTCTTTTTTTTGTGCAACATAACCATTATGGTATTTAAGAGTGTCATCAAATTCATATGCCAAGAAAAAGGATTCAGAGACTAAGAGTTTGAATACTAATTGCGGTCAGGGCGGCCAAATTCATCTGCGGTCTAGACTGTTTTATTTTTAAGACGGACTACAGACCGCTGCGGACTAACTCTATTTGCATGTAAAAGCGGTCCGCAGTTGGTCCGTTGCGGTCTTGTCTCTACTTTATTTGAACTGCACCACTGGGTACTACATTTACTTAATGGTAAATAAAAAGCAGTCCAGTCCTCAAATGGATTTATCCGCCCCAACCGCTGCAACCATTCACACCATAATACTTTTTCAATTAAGACTCAAAAGAAGTACAACAAGAGGCCAAAAAAATGATTCCTTTCTTCAAATCTATTTTTCTACTAAATATTGAACCAATTTCACAACAAAAACATCTATACATTTTGCTTCATCTTAACGATTATTCCATTAACTGACCAAACTCGTTTCAACCTCCTAAAGCTTCTCCTGCGAATGTTTACCACCAGATCAAATAGCTTGAAATCTTCATCTATATACATCAACTACATGGGCCAAATCTTGCGTTGATCATTGACTCGAGAGGGTGAAAACTTGATTTATTGGATTGTTCTTGTGAGTTTACATTTGGAGATAAACATTGTGTCTGAAAAGTGTAGACTACATAGCTTCAATAACTCAGCGGAACGTTGCTTCAAAGCTGGATCACATCCACTTTGGATCACAAGCAGAAGCTTTGCAGCCAAACCAACTTCAACAGCAAGAGACGAACATTCTTCAG
>NC_025702.1:20024231-20051078 GCF_000633955.1 Camelina sativa
GGATCACATCCACTTTGGATCACAAGCAGAAGCTTTGCAGCCAAACCAACTTCAACAGCAAGAGACGAACATTCTTCAGAAGCTAATTTGCAAACTGACCAAAGGATCGAAATCGCGTAGTTTGTGCACTTCTCAGATACTCTCATCAGTAACCTAACTGTATTCGGAATCGTGTTAACCGAATCTTTCAAAGCGATCCTCCCTTCGCTTTCCAAACACAACGAATCCAACACGAACAGAGCTGATTCTAAACTCTCAGGATCTAAACATGGCAATACATCAACCAACTGAGGAACTGCTCCAACCTTAACCATCAAGTTCCTAACTTGTTTATGAACCGAAACCGATCTGAGCAACGTCAACGCAGGTGAAACTCCGTTTCTTCGTCTCCTATCTTTAACCAATCTCATTAACCCAACAAGTAAACTGTGACTAGAAACAAGCTCTGCTCTAAAACTTTTCTCCTCCACCAACCTCCCAATCAGTCTAGCACAGTTGATTTTGGTTTCAATAGAACCATCACTCAACATATCAACCATCAAAGAAACCCTCGCTGGTTGCATCAACCCAGCTTTGGAATCAGAATCAAGCTCAAGATTAACGAGAATCGCAATAGCCTCAGATCCAAGAGCGTGAGAAGTAAAAGGACTTAAAAGAGAAGAGATGACAAAGACTCCACCTTCATCAACAACAGTCTTCTTAGCGACTGCGTGAGCCATCACAACTTGCTTAAGCTCGCTTAAAGCATGAACCTTTGCTTTCCCTTTAGCCTTTCTCAACGTGCCCAAAATCTCAATGGCTCGTCCTTGCACGTCTTCGGAACGTTTCTTCATCAACACATACTTTTGAGAAAACCAAGTGTAGATCAACTGGTGAAGCGTCTTGTTAGGAGTGACTAAATCGTCCCAAAGCTCTTGCATCGTCGTAGGGCAAGTACAGTGCCCTAATTTGAACCATTTGAGAATGTTTGACCTCTCGTAAGTTTGACCAGTACACAAGGTGACTGGATCTTGCATCGGCTCAAGAGAGATGGGACAGATGAAAACAGAGGGTATTTCAGGTAATTCGAGATCGGAAATCATCTTCTTCAAATCCAATTGCTTCTTCTCGTCGTCAACAACCACCACAATTTTCCCATCTCCGCCGCCGCCGCAACCACCGAGAACACCGTCTTTAACCGCCGTGTGTAGATCTAAGATATGCCCGTCCAACCCACCGTTCTTCGAAGGCTGAAACATTGGCATTTTCGACAAATTCACCCCTTAAGAAACAAAAAACAGAGCCTTTCTTCTTCTTCCTTCCTTTGTTTTTTTTTTTAAAAAATGGGTCAAAAAGGAAACATTCAACTCACGTAAATAGTAATAATAATAATACAGCAGTGTATCATAAATACATGATTAATGCTTCCCCTCACCAGCTAACCAAAAAAATATCTGGATTGTTCCAGAAGAATTAAGAGAGTTTAAGTTAAAAAGTAAAGAACAGATCGAGAGTGAACTCTGAAATCTAAGAACAGAAAAAGAAGAAGGTAAATTTTGATAGAATTTAAGAAAAACACAAATGATGAATATGTGAAGATGGAAGAAGATTGAAGAAGAAGAAGAAGAATGGGTTGTGTTGTGGTGTTTCGGTGAGAAGGAAATTATTAAAGCAAAGAGACAAATTAAAAAGGAAACGTTTCTTTTCGTTTGGTCCAAAGATTTTCTCTTTTTCACTCTTTTTTGCTCTCAAGGGAAAACAATAAAAATTAAAAAGATGACAACATAATTAAATTTAAAAGGACAAAAGATACAGATTGTGTTGACCGAGAATTCACAGGCTATAGCCGGTTATCGAGTCATCTTGACCCATGCGCCACACGTGCAAGCTCAAATCCTGTGCTTAAATTCCCGTTTTGTCCTTTGTTTTTCTTTTGACTCATAGTTGTCCTGTAGTTATTTTTTTTATCAAATGTGAGTCTTGTCTAAACAAGAAGACAACTATATCTACAACTAATTTAACTGATTTACAGTTACAGACCAAAGTATAAACCTTTAAATTCCATGTTTCTTAACAGAGCATTCTCTTCACATTTCTTTTTTTTTTTTTTTTACTGAAACTAACACTGTGTGTGATTTTGCTAACCTGATACAAAACGAGGGGTATAATTGTCATATTGAATGATGAGCAAAGAAAATCTCGCACGTAAGTCAAAAAAGCTGCGAAGAGTTCCTCACAGTTTACCACTAAACTCCAAATACCACGAGGACAGGTTAGGGCACGTGCGATGATAATTTCAAGGCCTAATTTCTCACTTAAACCTTCTTTATTTGAATCATTCATTTTCACTGCTATATATTAAGCCTACTAAGCAAAGCAGCCCCTGATTTTTCTATATTTACTTAGGAAAAATACTGTAGACTCTGTAGTAATAAAATATACTTATAAGATAACAAAGCATTACTCTTTTCTCCCTTTAGAATATTGAAATGGGTTATAATTATTACTTTGAGAAATCCGGAAATCAGGGTTTATGATCATCTTCTTGTATGTAACTTTTTAAAAATACTAGCAATTTCTTTTATATACTCCATTAGGTAGGCGTTAAAGTGTTAATTCCTAGATTGGCACGAAAAAGAAAAGAGGAAAAAGTGTAAATAAAGGGATGTGGGGCTCGTGACATGTAAAAGCTCCAGCTAGACATTTGACCATGACAGTGTGTGTATATGTGTGATGTTGCTTTGACTGTACGCCTCGATCGTGTCTCGGTTGGCTCCGTCCTTTGACTGCTCTGCTCTGTCACCACTACTTATCGAGATTTAATTTTAATTAAGTAGTGTTTGAATGTTTTTAATACAGATTTAAACTAAATTAATGAAGATAATTTTTAGTAATAAGCGAAAATTGATGGGGAGTGTCAGCAGAGAGATCTGAGACCCATGTGTTGTTTTTCTTTTGGAGTTGAGTACCATGCCAGATAATGCAGAAACTTTGATATTCCAAACACATTTTTCAAATTTTTAAAATAACAACACGGATTCACTTTGAATTATGTGTTACTGATATCAAAACCCCAATAAATGTTGTAAAACAAAAAAATCAGAATAGAAAGAAAAGATCACCAATATTTGGTTTCATCTTTTATAATATTTTTGTCTTATTTAAATTTCAAATATAAATATACGAATTCATTATGTTATCATTATCAATAGAGAGGCAATGAATGATTTCGGTGTTGATTTGAGTTTCCCGGTCAAACTAGTAAACTTAAAGCGGACCGGCAAGAGTTTTAATTCGATGTGACGTGTTTTGTAATAACGACTAGTGTCATGTGATATTTGAGACTGATTGTGATGTTAAAAAAAAAAACCAATTACTAGAAGATAATAATCATACAATTAGTATGTTTAACTAATAAAGGGAAGTTTCTATGTGATACTAGGACCATAAGGACAGGCTGTTTAGGGTTGTTGTTCTATACTGTTTTAGTGTTTTTGATTATTAAATTTTAGATCACGACATATATTACTGTTGTGCATCTGGTTTTTCTATTTTTTCTTCTGATTATTAAATTTAGAAATGAGTTATTGAAGTCACTAATTTAAAATTAGTTGTCTATTTATTTATCTCTTTTTTTTATATAACAGATATGTAAAATATTTAAACATGATGAATCATGAAAGTGATTTATTTTTCCGGATATCTGCCAAGTCATACAACAGCATCGGCTCATCGCGATCGTTGGATACATTGAACCGTTGGGCTATATATAAGGCTTCTGAATGATACGTAAACAAAAACGTTGCACGCGGCCTTCGTACATGTTAGGATATTAAGCCCAAGTCATAAATCAAAAATATAGATAGAAATGGGGTCCTTTTTTTGGTTCTTTTGTTCTTTCTTGTTGTCAAAGATGTAAAATCAAACATTTAGACAATGAATGGAGACATTAGGAGTGCGTACAGTATTTGAAAGCACGTTTTTGTGAAATTTATTTTAGACACCAATCAGCAAAATAATTGTAATTTGCGTTTTTCTAAAAAAAAAAAAATTGTTAGTTGCGGTTTTCTAGGTTTCATGTTCGTCATGGACCGCACTAACTACTTGTTACTGCCTATACCGTGCGTTATTTGAAAAACGCACACACAATATTTTTTTAACATATAACTTTTTTTTTCCTTGTGTGTGATTAAACTGTTTCTTGTCTTTTTTTTTTTTTTTTACGTCTTGGTTTTTATTAATCAGAAATTGGTACATAGTCATGAAACAAACAGCTCTGTAAATACAATGGAGGATAGAAAAAGACTTGAGCAGTTTGTGTTTGATGGTGAGCTGCTTTAGCTAACTTATCAGCAGCCTGATTACATTCTCTTTCAACAAGTAAGAATGAAATCGAGTTAAAGTGATCCGCCCAACTGCGGATATTTACTAGGAGATGTTCCATGGTTATATTTGTAGATCGCTTGTGTAGAAGATCATCTAGCGCCTTACAATCACCTTCTAGGATTACATCACGGTAACCTCGACACCAGGTCAATTGGAGTGCATGTAGCAGTGCTATCCCTTCAGCTTCAAGAGGGGTTGATGCTTGTTTTAGTTTAGAGCTTCCAGATAGCATATATGTTCCCCTTGCATCCCATATTATCCATCCCGCCCCAATACTACCATTCTGATAAAGGAAACTTCCATCAAAGTTTACCTTGATTGTATTGTCTGGAGGTGGTTTCCAACGGAATGTCTGAGTATTACGCAATGTAGCTGATCGCCGCCTGGAGGTATTGGAGATACATGTTGCTGTTAACCACTCTGTAACATCGTCACTAGTCTTGTTGATTACCTCCCTCGGTTCCCAACTAACCTTGTTGAAGATGAGATCATTCCTTGATTTCCACAGTTACCAACCAATCCAAAATGGTAAATGTTGTTGATCCACATCCATTGCCGAGTTATACATCAATAGTAGCGTTTTGGCGTTTTCTTCAATGTTGTTGATCCACATCCTAATGGTAGGCCGGATAGGCGCCAAGCTGTGCTAGCATAAGGGCAATCAAATAGGATATGATTGATTGTTTCGATGTCTAGATAGCAACGTTGGCATGTAGCATCAATAGGGATTCCTCTACGGTTTAGTTCACTACCAGTGCTAAGAGCCGCCGATAACACTCTCCAATAAAAGTGTTTCTTGTCTTTTACGTGTAATTTTAACATATAACTTATGTTGAATAAATCATGTTGAAAAACTAACACATATTTTATTAAACAAAAAATTTATGTGTCTTTTCTTTCTTTTTTTTTCTCTCGTTCAAACAGTTTTAGAATGCATTTTCAAAAAAAAAAATCTTTTTTTCATTTATCTTTAAAAGAAATTTCAAAATGTAATACATAAAAATAATTTTAGTATGCATATATAAGTAATTTTAGTATTGTTATATATTATGAACCACAATTTTTTTTCACAAATCAAATATTATCCCGTACCGCTTATTTTGTTTAAACTGCACTTGTCCCGCAATTATGGGTCTGAATGGTAACAACGGATTTGATAGTGCGGGACAACCAATTTGATAGTGCGGTACGGTTAAACTGCGGTACGTGCGAAACAAATATATTTGCAGGACAAATGCGGTTAATGCAAAATAAACGGCACAAAATAATGTTTGATTGGTGAAAAACTATTTGCAGTGCGGATTTCATATTTTTTTATTAATAACTAGTATATTTATATATTTTAATTTATTTTTATTAATAAATAAATAATTTATTTTTGTATATATTTAATATAAATTATAATTGTAATGTATTTTTTCATAGATTTTGTACAAAATATATTTTACATAAGTAATACTAATTGTATAAAACCTAATAACTTCAATAAAAATTTCTTATAGATTATTTCAATTACTGTTTAGATGTGTTACTCAAAAAATTATATCTTACTTGGATTTGTATATTTTTTCTACTATAGTACTATTTGTATGAATAAATTAGTAAATGTTTTTTAAATGTTATTAAATTAAAATTTTATTACAATATATAATATATTCCATGTACTAAAAATAATAATTTTAAATAATAATAGATACTTGATTGAAAAAAGAAAAAGATAAATTAGTTAAACAAGTTTAATTATAAAAACTATATAATTTACTTGAAAGAGAAGTTATTTTTATTTCTTTTATTTATATTTGTTTTATTTGGATAAAATAATATCTATTTATAATAATAAAAAAGGATATAAAATGATGTGTTTGTTTGAAAAGGCGGTTTTAAGCTATTATCCAAAGAATAAAACCGCGTATGGTTTTTTTTTTCCTGGCAAAAAACGCAACTCATACAAAAAATACTGATTGGGATAAAATGTGCAGTTTTCTATAAAACATATTGAAATCCGTCTTTAGGCTTTCACCAATCACAGCCTATATTTCTTCCGCATAAATCGTAGTTGAATCGTAACGTACTACTAAATTATTTGTCCTGCACGATCAAATACGTTGTTACTATTGGGACCCTTAGTATATTTCGTCCGATGTATTATGAATCGTACAAGTTTCAAATTGACTTTCGAAAACTTTATTATAGGTGATGCAAGTTATAATAAGAAATTATACAAGTGTCAGCGAGAAATTTATTGCTTTCATTTCAAGTTGCCGAACATCCTGAATCCATGTGAAATATCGGTTTCGAAAGAAAAAAAAATTCAAAGATGTAGCCAATACTTATTTGACAAATTGGTTTGAAACATCGCTGCTTTGAATTAAAGGGAATCAAGTCGACAGTATCAGTCTATAGTATTTTTGGACACTCTTTTTTTCTTTTTCGTCCAATGAAAGCTTTCACACATCCCGTCGTAATATTTCAGTATTTTTAGTCATTGATTTAATGAAAGAAATTTGGTGTCCTATCTCAATCCATCTAACAATAATAATAATAAAATTTCGACTTTAATATTTTTTTGATAACGTGTTTAAATCACATATGGACTACTTGGCAATTTGTTGTTTAATTATTGATATTGTAAGCAAGGGTTAAGCTTGAATATGGATAATCCCAGAGCTTGGTACTTATTTTTCTAGCTTAGAACAGTCCACGACGTTACTTCGAAACTTAATAAAAATAAATAAATAAAATTGCCGGCCCATAGCTTAATTGCAACTTCAATCTTTTTTTTTTCTACTTAAACAAAGTATAGTTTCATATTTGTAAACTTTTAATAAGATAATTATCACCAAACTGTAAACATCCAACTAGATACATTTATATGTACACCAAGTCTAATAATTAAACTCTGAAATGAAATAATGCATTTATAACAAAGTCCATACACACGGCATCCTCTCTTCTCGCATCTCGCTCTTTTTTATATTTACTGTTTTTATTTCAATCTTCGATTTCATTTTCTTGGTTTCACTTTTAAAAATAATGAAAGCTAAAAAAGAGATGAAGAAAGAGAGCAACTTAGCAAGGTTGGTGAAATCTCCGGTTCGTTTCTTGATCATGGCACGTGACGCTTACATACGTAGCATGACGTCATGCTCCGCCGGTTTCATCCGCGGTGGTGGTGGCTGTGGCTCCGGTGTTTTTGGGTTACCTGCCGGTAGTTTTCAAATCTGCGAAGCTCAAAGCACCGCTCTCCCTCGTAGCTTCACCTTAAACTCTGCCACGACAACACGTGAACGTTGTAGATTTGTCTCGAGCGGCGGAGAAATCTCGGTGGAGACTACGATGGCGATGAGACGACGGATGGATCTTCGGAGAAATTATAGCTGTGCGGCGATGGGAAGGATCGATGAAGACAAGGTTTGTGATGAGTTTGAAGATGCGGAATCTTTACTTGATTATAGCAAAAAAAGAAAAATAATCGGTGGAGTTTTTACCACTCATCAACAATAAAAGAAAAAAACCGAAGACCAAATTTAAAATATCTCTTCTTGTTTTTTTCTTTCTCTCCCATTTCTGATTAGATTCAAAATGCCAAACAGCTAAAGGAATGGATTCTGTGTGCATTGTTCAAGCGTGCGTGCTTATCAGATTTCTTGTTTTTGTATATATAAAGTTCAATATCAAAATTCACATAGATCAAATAAGAATAGGAGGAAATTCATATATTGATATGATCATTTAGTTTCATATATCTTTCACTTATATTTAAGGTACTCGACCATAACAACAACATTATGTCAATTTCGAATTTTCGATACTGTAGTTACCTTTCAACAAACACTATACAGTATTGCTATTAAATGCGAGACATGTTTATGAGATCATGGAAATAAACATGTTTATCCAAAAAAAAAAAAGGTCAAACAAAAAATGAGATTATTGTCAAGGCCTTTTTATTTCCTAGGCGTCAGAGAAGTCCATTTTACACAACGTCAACACAATAATGTTTTTGGGGCTACACAGAAACGAAACCGAGTTTAAGGACACAAATAATGTTACAACCGTGGCGGGTTTATAAATTTTTATTGTTACTAATTAGGATTATTCTTTTACAAAAATTTAAGATGGATACAGTTTTTCTCAAACAGTAGATTTATATAACAATATATCAAATATTTCATGATCTGCCAATTTTTTTTGTAAAAACAACTTTATAAATTAAGACAGAAAAAAACTGCTAACGACTGTTACTTATGGCAATATAGACTTGAATGGTGATTGCGATCGGATGGTTACCGTGGTTGGGACGGGCGGTGTCTGCGGATCATGTATGTGGACTTTTAGCAAAAGATGTTTCCTTTGGCGGATCAATTTGGGATTTGTAACCGTGCTGGATTTGGGATTTGTCCGCCTCCTATCTTTTGGACCACCGTTGTTGGACTACATTTGTGACTAAATCCCCGCTGACCGTCAATTCTTTAACTGTAGGCTACTATGAGATTAATGTGGATACGTGCCAACACTTCAACTTAACTATATTTTTCACTGATACTTTGCTGGTTTAAATTTTGTTTCGACTAACGTGTTGTTTTGTTTTCTGTTTGTGGTTTAATTCTAGTGTTTTTGCATTTGCGTTGGGGGAGGGGTTCAGTATTGTCGCTACGTTTGCACCCTATACATACACATCTAATACACACACACATGCACCCTACACATACATCTAATACACACACGCCTGCACCCTACACATACATCTAATAATAACACACATGCACCCTACACATACATGATACATCTAATACACACACAGGCACCCTAAACATACATCTAATAATAGCACACACACACTTGCACCCTAGACATTCATCTATACATGTATACCATAGAGTTTTTTTAGTCTACTACTTACTATACATAGAGATTTAGTCTCTCGCACCAATTAAGCGGAAGATGAACAACGTGCAGAGTACAGACTATATAGACATTACACAAGCGAATCAAGCTTCTGTCGTTTCACTGCCAACTCTACACAGTCAAATCCCTTTTTCCTCTGTTTGTCCATCCTTCATCAAATAAACCAAAAACAAAAAAACAACAAACATTTAAGACATTATATAATACCAAAATATATTTCTCAATCAGAACTTAACAATCGTTCTACATTTTAGGCAGAAACAGAGCAGTATATCGAAACCAATTTTTAACGTTTCTTATATTCCGAACTCACGATATCTTATATCATTTTTGAACCTCAAAACATAATACTATGAAGACAACAACATTTCAAGTCCCCTATCTCAAATTTTTGTTTTTAACGCCCACATACAGGAGCTGGATTTTAAAACATGGTCATTAATGTTTCCAAACTATATAAAATAAGTCTCTAACACACTAGTGGTAGAACAAAGAAAAAAAAATGAGCGGAGGAGCCTTACCTTTTACAATGATGATGCCTCTCTGCCTCTCTCTGTTTGTCTATGAGCAAGTGAGAACCAAACAGTGGTCGGAGTCGGAAACAGAATTAAACAGCAGACAAAAATTTTAAGAGCTTAAAGGGGTTTTGAACTTTGAACGAAACAATGAGAGGAGTATACACTTATATTTATAGGGGTCCAAATCCATACCTTCTACTTAAAAGAGAATAATTTTTTTATAAGTTCATAACGGTAATAAAAACATCTTGTTTCTAACGTTCATATTTTCTCTCGGCAACGGCGACCAACGTTAGCCTATCAAATCTTAGGTGACAGAATTTTTAAAATAATGTCTTTTAAATAGTATTTTTCGATTAAATTGTATATTGTTGTTAGAGAGAAACTAGTGTATATTAGGTGTTAGTGTTACAAAAGAGAGTAAACATGATTAATGAATATTAGGTGTTACTTGTTAGTGTTACAAATTTGAAGACCAAAAGTTATGAACCTTGCTAGAAAAATATGTAATTAACATGGAAACATTTGGTTACACCGTGACTCCACATTTTAGTTGCATTTCAACTAATACTAAAATATTATTAACCGCGAGAAGGATGAAAATAAAAAAACTTACTCGTTTCTAACGCTCATATTTTCTCTCCGCAACCAACGTTCGCCTGTCAAATCAAATCGTAAGTGATAGAAGTTTTAAAATAATGTCTTTCAAAATAGCATTTTTAAGTAAATTGTATTTTGTTGTTAGAGAGAAACTAGTCTGAAATCAAATGAGAGAGTAAACATTATTAATGAATATTTTAGTGTTACAAATTTGAAGACCAAAAGTTACGAAAATTGCCAAAAATATAGTATATATTAACATGGAAACATTTTTGCTTACGTGACTCGAAATTTTAGTTACATTTCAACTAATACTAAAATATTATTAACCATGAAAACAAATACCACTAAAACTTGAGGGACTAAAAACAAATAATTGAAAAGTTGCACATATTAGGAATCTGACGGCGATTTCGCTGCCGAGTTCTGGAGCGATCTTTGAAGATGCGACGGCGAGAAGAGAAGCGTCGGGAGTTTCACGAAGCTCTTCTTCAAACGCTTTATCCTCCTTCATCCCCACCTTCTCCTCCTTCCTCTTCTCCGTCTCCTGTACTTTCTCATCCTCTATATATAAGATTTGAGTTTTTGAAGAAAAAAATATAAAATTGTTAACGCCATTGTTTAATTCTGAGTTTTCAGGTAGAGGTTGTTGACGACGAACCATTTGATGTAACGCTCATAAACCCAGGTAAGACTAATGTATTTTTTTACGTTTAATACAAGTTATTTTACAATTGGAAAATCACAGTCAATTTTTTTTTTTATAGAGGATTACTTGAAAATTAATTCATCCATCAACGGAGAAGACAACGAAATCGGAGGTGAATCGGGGAATGCAGAGAAACCGAGTCGAGCGCAGAGAAAGAGGCTAAGGAAGAAGTTGCTCAAAGAAGAAGCAGCTCGACGGAAGAAAGTTATCGGACCTTTACTTCCGACAGATGGTAGAAGAGTCTTCGTGGGAAATGCAAGCGGGAGCAACGTTGAAGAGGAAGATTCTGATAGCGAAGAAGAAGAAGCTAGTGAAAGCAAAAAAACCTGCTCACAACCTGTTCGAGTAAATGCCCCAGAGAAGAAACAAGGTACAATTTTGACTTTTTCTCCAACTAGATTTCATAGTCACAACTGTACCAAATTCATATAAAGGGTTTTTTTGACTTCAATCAAAAATCTACTATAGCTCAAGTTGTGGAATTGTTGGTGCAATTGATTTCGGAGCTGTCATTTTTGTGTGATAATTATTACATTACGTCTCTGACTCTTTGTTTTTTTTTTCCTGTTTGGTAGAAAAATTTGGTGACAATGATAAGACGAGAAAAGTCAAGAAGAGGAGAGAGGCTAAGAAACTGGCCAAAGATACTTCTAAGCCAAATTCATATCTCCAAAATCCCTAATTCTTTGATCCTAATTATGGTTAAGAATGTACCGATCTTTTATGTAAGAAACAACTAGTTTTTCTTTGATAATACAAGGGCATATTACTAAATTTGTAATTCTCGTTTCTAAGTTCCGTGAAATCCCCTTTTTGCCCTTGTTAAGTGGATTTAAGTTAACATCGCCATTGCTATCGTGTAGCTCTAAACCCTAAAAACCTCAACTTTATTCTTCTTCTTCCTCCTCCGCCTCAATCGCACGGAGACGTTTGATCTAATATGGCGGAACTAAAGCTATCCGAGAGTCGGGACTTAACCAGAGTCGAGCGAATCGGCGCACACTCACACATCCGAGGACTGGGTCTCGACTCAGCTCTCGAGCCGCGAGCTGTCTCCGAAGGAATGGTCGGTCAAGTGAAGGCGCGTAAAGCCGCCGGTGTCATACTTCAGATGATTAGGGAAGGTAAAATTGCAGGTCGGGCTATTCTAATAGCGGGTCAACCCGGAACTGGTAAGACCGCAATTGCTATGGGTATGGCGAAATCTCTTGGCTTGGAGACTCCTTTTGCGATGATTGCAGGAAGTGAGATTTTCTCTTTGGAGATGTCCAAGACTGAAGCTTTGACTCAGTCTTTCCGTAAAGCTATCGGCGTTAGGATCAAAGAAGAGACTGAGGTTATTGAAGGTGAAGTTGTGGAGGTTCAGATTGATAGGCCTGCTTCTTCTGGTGTTGCTTCCAAGTCTGGGAAGATGACTATGAAGACCACGGATATGGAGACTGTGTATGATATGGGAGCGAAGATGATTGAAGCTTTGAACAAGGAGAAAGTGCAGAGTGGTGATGTCATTGCCATTGATAAGGCTACTGGGAAGATTACTAAGCTTGGAAGATCGTTTTCTAGGTCTCGAGATTATGATGCTATGGGTGCGCAGACTAAGTTTGTGCAGTGCCCTGAAGGCGAGTTGCAGAAGAGGAAAGAGGTTGTTCATTGTGTGACTCTTCACGAGATTGATGTTATCAACAGCAGGTAATTTATAACAACAGTCCCTGAATTGTGAACATTATTAATCCTGGTTTAGGTATTTACAGGACCAATATAGGCTTTGCAAAATTGAGATTTTCTTATAGTGATTTTTAGGTATGATTGGGAATTTAGTTGATTTGGTTCACTATGTTCAGTGTAGATGTCTCAAATGTGAGGTTACTTCATTGGTTAATATGCTCTTGAAATTCTCAAGCTCATGTTCAATTTGGACGTTTCTTCAGCAGTGAGTAGTCAGGGCACTCTCTATAAGTAACTATTCTGTCTGTGGTAATGTTTGAATCAATTTTGGTTGCCAAATTGATCTTTGAAACATGATTGGAAGACCAAAACGAAGTAACTTTTTTGTATTTCGTCTTTGTTCCTCTTCAGGACTCAAGGGTTTCTAGCCCTTTTCACTGGCGATACTGGAGAGATCCGATCAGAAGTCCGGGAACAAATCGATACGAAAGTAGCTGAGTGGAGGGAAGAAGGAAAAGCGGAGATAGTTCCCGGTGTTCTGTTCATTGATGAAGTTCACATGCTCGACATCGAATGTTTCTCGTTCCTCAACCGAGCTCTGGAAAACGAAATGTCACCAATCCTTGTCGTGGCTACAAACCGAGGAGTCACTACAATCCGTGGCACGAACCAGAAATCACCCCATGGGATCCCGATCGATCTCCTTGACCGTCTTCTCATCATCACTACCCAACCTTACACAGACGAAGACATAAGGAAGATCTTAGAGATCCGTTGCCAAGAAGAAGACGTTGAGATGAATGAAGAGGCCAAACAGCTTTTGACATTGATCGGACGTGATACTTCTTTAAGGTATGCGATTCATCTTATCACCGCGGCTGCGTTGTCTTGCCAGAAACGGAAAGGGAAAATCGTGGAGGTTGAGGATATACAGAGAGTTTATCGATTGTTCTTGGATGTGAGGAGATCGATGCAGTATCTTGTTGAGTATCAGAGTCAGTATATGTTCAGTGAACCAATCAAAACCGATGAAGCTGCTCCAGAAGACGAACAAGACGCTATGCAGATCTGAGGATCCCATCTCTGTTTGCCTATGTATTTGGTGTTTTATGATGATATCTATGATTAGGATGTTGAACTCGGCGGATTTATGTTTGGTCTCCTTTTTTAAGTTCTGTTAGACTAGATCATGATCGAGTAATCAAAACTATGGATCCGGTTTGGTACAAATTTTGATTTTGTTTTTAATTTGGTCAACTTAATTTCGGTTCAGTTTGTTTCATTCGGATTGTACAAATCAGTCTGGCCTTCCCAATATCATTAAACAACGCATGTATGCGTGTGTAGTGCGCAAATTTGACACGCATGCATGTCTCTTCCTTTCAATCAGAGAGCGAGAGTAATTAATTACGAGTGTTCTCTTACCAGACTTCATCAGTTTTTTGGTAGCGTGTTTTGGTGTAACGAATTTAATTTGCTTGGTCGGATCAATTTCAACTTATTTAGTGAAAAATTAACAAATTTATGAATAAAACGTGTCTTCTTTCTTTCGCTTTTTCTTTTTTTTTTTCTTAAGCTTTTTCTTCAATAAAATTTTTCAAAACAAATGGCTCATGGAACTAGAGTTAATGATAAGTCGCCAAACAAATGGATCCAAACTCAAAAAGAGTTTATTTCGTCTAATTTTACACCTCGCTTAACAAGTAACTTTTAAAAAAGAAGATCACACATTGGTGAATACTTACATAGTACTGTAAGTTACTCGATCAAAAATGCTGCTATCATTTATTTGTATCATTTTTGTTAGAAAAATAATAAAGTAAGCAAATCCAATTTAGAAAGTCGAACAAATCTATCGAAAATAGAGACAGTATAAAGGGGAGAGTTGCAGTGTCTTTTTGATACTGCCATTGTGATATATAGGGTTATCAGACACCTCCTCGTCTCTTAAATCCGACGGCTCTAACCTGAGAACCACGTTAATCCAACGGTCACTAAACCACTTCTATGGATCCCAAACTACACACATTCTATCAATCTTTTAACTGTTGCCGTAATTCCAAATCAACACGCTTCCTCTGTAAAAAAAATGGAACAGCATTTACTGTCAATATTTCTTTATTCTTCTGATTTTCATTGATCTAACATATAAATCATAAATCTATATTCCAATAGTTACTGCATTTGCAACAGAAGTTTCGGGGAAATTTGTTTAATATTTATATAATTCGGCATTTGTTGCAAAATACTTTTTTACATACGACGTCCAAAATACTCATAAAGACATTAATGGTTATAAATATACATGTATATTTTGTAAATAATCATCTACATTAAAGTTTAACATGTAAAATTGACTTAGTTTTGTGTACGGCTCGGCTTAGTTTTGGTAAAATTGATTTTATCATTTCAGAGCGTCATATCGCACAATGAAACCATTAAAAAACAAACAATTAATCCCATATGAGAGAAATTTTTTACTGTATATATAAACAACACAATTCAACAAATTTAAAAGATTTCTAAATTAGCTATCAAATCATCAATATATACTTTCTACTTTTAAATTGTTGACTAATATTGGTAAGAAAAGATGGTTGGTCATTAAATTTACAGTCTTTTTAGTCTTTAATTAAATACCATAAGCTTCTAGTCAACTTAATAATTCAAGAGAATTAAACATGTTGTTAATCAATTAATTGGTTGCGATATGCAAGATCCTTAAATACTAACATTTATTAATTTCGTACTATAGTATAATTCAAATGTCATCATCATTATTAAACATCAAAATTAAAAATAAATAGATCGACCACCCCCGACCTCTTTAGTTATTCTTCTCATTGTGGACTTGTCGACATTTTTTATTTACAACTTCTCTCTTTGTTGTGTTTCTTTCTCTTCTTCCTTTTTTTTTATCTAAAAATAAAATTACAAAATTCGTGTGTGTTTAATCCTTTTGTATCTTTCTCAAGCGACCTCATATTCAAACCTGACAAATTCGAAATGATAAAGAATACTGACGTCACTGTTTATTAAAACAAATACTACGTAACTACAAACATTTTTTCTTATTATATACTACTAGCTAGGGACTACTCCTTTAAGTTTCAGACAGGAACCCAACAAAAATTATAAAAAAAGACAATGGGGAATTGTCAAGCGGCGGAAGCAGCGACGGTTTTGATTCATCATCCGGCGGAGAACAAGATGGAGAGGATTTACTGGTCGGTGACTGCGAGTGACGTCATGAGATCCAATCCCGGTCATTACGTTGCGGTGGTTGTGACGTCACCTACTATGAAGAACGAGAAAGGATCTCCATTGAAGCAGCTTAAGCTCCTTCGTCCTGACGACACTTTGCTCATCGGACATGTCTATCGTCTCGTCAGCTTCGAAGGTATACATTGTAATCTCTGTTTCTCTGTATTTTCTTCTGTTCAAAAAAATCCTCTGTTCATTTCTTTTGTTTTTTTTTTCGTCATGCAGAGGTTTTGAACGAGTTTGCGACGAAGAAGTGTGTGAAGCTTGGGAAGTTACTGAAAGACGGAGGAGGGCTTGACTTGACGAAGAAGAAGAAGAAACACAGAAAGAAATTGGATCAAGAAACGGGCCGAGTCAACCCGAATTCTGATACGGATCCGAACCAAGATGGCGCTAATGATGCGGTAAGTGCATGTTTATTTTCTCATACCACGTCCTATTTTGTGTTTTTCTTTCTGTATATTGTATTTAACAAACAGATATATTATTTGTAACATCATATTCATACATGACTGGTCCCATGGTCTCATTGGCTTTCATCGTTTTGTCCTTTTTCCATTATGAATCCTTAATTATACCAATGCTTAATTCAATTCGACCGATCTTATAGGTGGCCGGAGAAAACGGGGGAGATGGGTTTCTTAGGAGGAGTCACGGCGGAGGAAGAAGTGGCGGTGGGTGGAGACCAGCTTTACATAGTATTCCGGAATTTGGATCCTCATGAGAGCTCTTTAATAGCCGTAGATATTCATTCTTAAAGCAACTATCCGACAACTTTGAAAGTTTAATGTAAAGCGATGTTGTGTTACTATTTTGTGTTTGCTTTAATGAGTTTCAGACTCGACAAAATATTTTCAAGAACTTTAAAATCGTTTCAATTGTTCTAATATTTGAAGGGAAAATATTGAAATATCGAGAGAGTTTTTAATATATTGGAGACAAACGTTGGTTTTGTATTGTATTACCGATTTTTTTTTCTTTTTTTTTTTGCAGACTCCAGTAATCATTTACTACCTTAAACAATGTACTTAATACTTGCCAAAGAAAAAACGATGTATGTACTAATTGAAATGTAAACCGACAGTTCGTATAGATTTTGGATATGGTTGTTGCGTTCGACCTAAATTAGTTTTTTTCTTTCTGGGTGCCTAATTAGATTTTTATGTCATATCGTATATTCTAATCCAATCATAACGTTTCATGTGAAGATGTTAAGCGTAAACAACCGGTCAACTAACAAAATAATGAGCGTTGAGCGAGTTTTAAGGCAATGGTCATTATTAGATCATTAGGCAATGGTAAGAAAGATGTAAATGTAGTTTGCTTTTTAAAATATGGTTGGCAGCTCATTAGATCGGTCTTTTTAAATGTAGTTTCAGATATTTGGATTAAGCCATTAAGGTATATTTTGGGTTACTTAATGTATATATTAAAAGCCCATAAATAAAGCCCAAAAGGCCTATCTCTGGACTTCTCTATCCAATGTCGGTTACGGTTAGTATAACCCTAATTAACGCACATTAGCCACTTTGCCAATATTTTTCCTTTTTGTCAAACTGTCAGCTGTCTTTTCCAACCGTTATAGTTCTACGAAAACGACGGAGTTTCAACGCACAAGCTCCTAAATTGCCATTTATTTCAAAAGTAAAACTGACAGCTGTCATCTCATTATTTCCTTTTCTTTATGTGCCGCTACGACGCAGTTTCAGCAATCCTCAGATGTGTGTATAAAATATACAGAGACAAAGGCACAAACACAGGAACACTTTTCTCAACGATGACCAAATTTCTTTGATTAGGGTTTGTGGCGAAACAATTGAATTTGTTTTCCCAATCTTCCGATTATGCCGTAAGATTTCTCTGATTAAGGTTTCAGAATCCTGCTCTTGCTTTTACTGCCGCACCAATGCTTTGATTCGTCACGACTTTTGTCAATCTAAAAAGGTTTCGGAAATTTCAGGTAAAGATTGTTCTTTCTTCAGGTAGATATTGTTCTTTTGGTTTCTGAATTTAAGAATTAATTGGGTTTTATATTTGTCTCTTTTGTGATTAGGGTTTCATCCTCACGATCATCATTCAAGTGTTCCGCTTGGGAAAGTTCTTCCAACAGGTACTTATGAATCTAAAGTTCCTTTTTTTTAATTGCTTACATCCTCTCTAAAGCTTGTCTTTTTTCCCCAATCCATCGTGTGTGTAAGTTCGATTTCATGTTCGATTTTGTTGTTTTCATTATAAGTTAGAGAATAATTTGATAAAACGTACACTCACTCACTCACCGTCTCTTCTCTTTTTGTCTTTCTAATTGATGAATTAGGGTTTCCATGGGCGTTTCTTCTTCAACGAGCAAGTTAAGGTATTCAAATTCTAGGGTTTATTATTATCTTTGAATTTAAGTTAAGACATCTTCTCTTGTCTCTTGTCTCTTGTCTTCTAACTCTTGGCTATCTCGGTTGATGAATTTTGCAGGAGGAATTGGTGAGGATCAGAGTACGTTGCTTGTTTGTTTCCATGGTTGGTGTTTGGTTCTTCTTCTTCTGGTTTGACGACAGCCAAGTTCAGGTCTTTTTAATCAATTCTTAGGGTTTCTCTTTTTCTAAGTTGTTGTTTGACTCAAGACTTTTAAAATTAATTAACTACATATATGGTTTTAATTGTATTATGTATATGTTGTGCAGAGCAGGTCAGAGAGATGGATTGAAGAATGAAGAATTATACTAAACTCTGCTTTATCCCAGAGAGATAGATGGATTGAAGAATGAAGAAGATCACTAAGGTAAGTTTACTCTCTTCTTCTCTGTTTCGTATTTTTTTACTTGGATTTTGAGGTTTACCAAGTTATACTAACCTGCTTGATGCTTCTGATGCTGTTTTCTCTTTCTCGTTTCAGCTGATTTTGTGACCGGCGTCTCTTGGACTGCCTCTAGAGCTTCCCAAGGAGTGTAAACATGGAGAGGTTTCATGCCTGTCCTCCAAAAGGTGAAACTTCGTGGGGCTTTTTAAGCTCCTCTCTAAACCACTAGAGGTTTGCTTCTCTGATTGGGTTTAACTTCCTTTCATCTTTATAACTTACTCAGCTTGTCATTATTAACTTACTTTGCTTCTTCAGGCTGGTCAATCAGAAGTCAACTTCACCTTTCTGCTTCATAGCAAGATTTGAAGGTCTGATTGCCAACTAATGTTTTGCGGCATCTTTTTGGTTTTTGTCTTTCTGATATGAAATCCGTTTTTTGCAGGATCAGATGCGGAGAGCCTCTGATGTGTGCTTTGCTGAGGTCACTCGAGTCAGATTCAATTCTCCTCATCCATAAGTTGTGAGTCTAATTCAGCCCTTTAAAGTTTATTCCTCGACTAATATCTTCTTCCTATTTTTGAATGGATTTTGTTGTTGCCTCTTCCTTCTCTAGATGATGCAATCTTACACAACGATGGTCAAATCGTATTCTGGAGATTGGATTGGGGTTTGTTTCTGAAGTCCAGAAAGACGACGACGATATCTATGATATTGTTAATCATCTGGAGAGTATTGGGTGAGATATGTTTCTCCACCTTTTTAATTTCTTTAAATCTGTCTTGTTACGTTTGGTTACTAACGAGTTATTCTCATTTTAGGTTTTAAGAATGCTTCACATGAGCGAGTGGTGAGTAAGACCTAGTTTCGTTTCTCGCCTCTTGTCTGTTGTTTCATATGTGAATGCTTGGTTTCTTCTAAGGCTCTTCTTTGATTTTCTCTCAGGAGGTGGGTGAAAATTACTGTCAAAGGATCACAACAAGCAGCATGATGTTGGAGGGGTAAGTTTGCAGTCATGATGAGACTTGCTTTTCTCTACTTAACTTTGGTATGATGATGCACATTCGTTATTCGTTCTGTGTTGCTTATGTTTTCCCTGCTCACTTTCTCATATGGTGTGTTGGTTTTTCTTTGCTTTTCATAGGTTTCTTTCGGATGCTTGCCATGATCTCACTTTGATGGTTGCTGCAGTAGCGTCTTTACCACTTGGGATAGAAGAAAAAAACAGAGGTTTGTCATGTAATCAATTTAATTATAATCTGTCTCTTTTCCACTTTCACAATCCAACCTTGGTCTTACATAATCTTTGCCTATTTGGAAACAAATATCCACAGGGTATCAAAGAAGGATGGTATGATGGAGGAAGCATTGCCTCTGCAGGCATTCTTGTTACAGGTACGCTGTTTGTATTCTATATATATCATGAAAACGAATTAGTTTCAGAACGGGACCTGTATCAGTCATATACTAAGATGAGCTTCTGTACATCTACAGATCTGGCGACACCATCCAATGTAGTGACAGGAATCGCAGGAGCCATTTTGACAAAGCTAGATGGTGATTCAAGAGGTGGTGCTGCTTTGAGTGTCAAGGAGGTTTGTGTTCTTCTTCTTTGATCAGTTATGTCATAGAAAGTTACTTAATCAACGTTTTATGTTGATAGTTTACTCTTTAGTTGGGTGTCGATAGGTATCAGGAAAGCCAATTAAACTGGTAGGACGTGGAGAGCGAATGAAGGATCTTGAACCCTTTTATCCAAATCGAATGGGAGATGTGCTTTCATTTGTATAGAAGGCAACATAAGTTGTAAGTTCTTTCTCAGTAAACAAAACTTTATTTTTCCCTTCCCCTCACTCTCTCTCTACACTGAATTCTTCTTCTTCATCTGTCTTTATTGATGCGTCGAGAAGATACTGATGATCTACAGAAGAAGATAATGAATGCAATGTTCTGACATCAACGATTTTGCTCTCTCAACAAGTAAAACAGATTGTGGAAGCTTCAGGAATTGCTGGTAAGCATGTCAATGTTGATTCTCAGGTTTGGTTTATTTTCAGTTTTTTTAACATCACGTTCTAGTTTTTTGCTTGATTGATCTTATCTCAGTATTTTGCAGGATCTTACTGTTTTTGTTTGCTAAGAGATCTGTGATAGCATATCACGCGAAGGCGCACACACTAGTTTCATCTCTTCTGTGGTATCTGATCTTCTACGGTAAGTTCTTTTTTTTTTTTTTTTTTTTTATGTTTCTTCTGAGGTTTTACCGTTTGATAAATTAATTGGTATGCCAGTCTTATCTCCTGAAGCGAATGTTAAAATTTTGTGCTTAACTGTTTGGTCCATAAATTCTTGATGCAGGTTTATCGTTAGAATTCATCCCTCTGGCTTATGGTAGCTTATAGAATTGCGATGGTAAGTGGTAGGAAGGCTATTTTGCTGCCTACTTGACAATCCTCAGCCTCAGGTATAGTTAAATTTTTAATGCTTTAGCATCATCTTTACAGATCTTAGTAAGCTATTATTTTGATTATGTGTGTTGTGATTTGATGTTGTTTCTCACTCTCTCTCTTACAGAAAAGCTTGAAGGAAGGAGATTATGATGGGATGTTTTTTGCTCTCTAGACAACAAAAACAAAGTGTGGAATCGTCCGTGAGGAGTTGCTTATGGTATAGTTTAAAAAATATTGATTATTTGGGATTTGATTCTCTCTGTTCGTCTTCTAATTAAACTTTCCTCTCTGACGGCACTAGTTATATTATTGCAGGATTCGGTAAGTAATAAGAAGGTTACTGTAGTGCTACATGACAGTCCTCAGAGGCATGGTTAAGATTTTTAAAACGTTTTAGCATCATGTTTTGTTTTTTTTATAGCATTATTATTCAACACCGCTTGGTTATGACTTATGAGTGATCTTTTTTTTTTTTATTGTTACAGGTGCATCCGTATATGTAGCTAGTTACTGGGAACAGGAACTCTAAACGAGAAGCTATCATGGTTCTTGGACGAGGGAGGTCTAGGCACAATTCAAATTGTTGAAGCTTGTTGCCATCTATGCTCTACCATTACATAGGTAACTCCCATTATATAATTTGCTTTAAGTTGTGTTTTGATTTTACCCACATGATTACGGATTGCTCTCTGTTCATGTTTTGCTTTTGCTCTCTCTCACTCTCTCTTTATTCACGACTCTTTAGCTCTTCATATTTGGGTATGTTTTTGTAAGCTCTTAATTCTTCTTTTAATATTTCTTAGGAGTTCTCACCATTTGTTAAATTTAATTGGTTATCTCACTCTTATGTCCTGAAGCTAATGTTAAAATTTTGTGCTTATCACTCACTGTTTGGTCTTTTAAATTCTTGATGCAGGTATATCGTTAGAATTCATCCCTCTAGCTTATAGTAGCTTCAAGAATTGCGATGGTAAGTGGTAAGAAGGTTATTATTGTACTGCTACTTGATAATCCTCAGGTCTAGTTAAATTGCTAATGTTTTAGCACCATGTTTACAGATGTTAGTAGCTATTAGTATGATTTGATCTTGTTTCTCACTCTTTTTCTTACAGAGAGCTTGAAGGAATGAGATTATGATGAGATCTTATTTTTGCTCTCTCAACAGCAAACACAAATTTTGGATCGTGAGGAGTTGCGGGAAGCATGTCAATGTCGATTCTCAGGTATGGTTTCAGTGTTTTAACATCATGTTCTTGTTTTGGTTTAGATTTCCCTTATCTCAGATTTTGCATCATCCCCTTGGTTATGATTGATCTTATGCTTTTTGTATTTCGTTTCTCTCTTTCAGAAAAGCTTGAAGGAATGATATTATGATGAGTTCTTTATTTGCTCTCTCAACAACTAAAACAGACTGTGGAAGCTTCAGGAATTGCTGGTAAGCATGTCAATGTCGATTCTCAGGTTTGGTTTATTTTCAGTTTTTTTAACATCACGTTCTAGTTTTTTGCTTGATTGATCTTATCTCAGTATTTTGCAGGATCTTACTATTTTTGTTTGCAAAGAGATCTGTGATAGCATATCACGCGAAGGCCCACACACTAGTTTCGTCTCTTCTGTGGTATTTGATCTTCCGCTGTATGTTCTTCTTTATATGTTTCTTCTGAGTTTTCACCATTTGATATATTAATTGGTATGTCAATCTTATCTCCTGAAGCTATTGTTAAAATTTTGTGCCTAACTGTTTGGTCCTTTAAATTCTTGATGCAGGTTTATCGTTAGAATTCATCCCTCTGGCTTATGGTAGCTTCAAGAACTGCGATGGTAAGTGGTAACAAGGTTATTGTGCTGCCTACTTGACAATCCTCAGCCTCAGGTAAAGTTAAATTTTTGATGCTTTATCATGCATCATGTTCACAGATCTTAGTAAGCTATTATTTTGATTATGTGTGTTGTGATTTGATCTTGTTTCCCACTCTCTCTCCCTCTTACAGAAAAGCTTGAAGGAAGGAGAAGATTATGATGGGATATTTTTTGCTCCTCTAGACAACAAAAACAAAGTGTGGAATCGTCCGTGAGGAGTTGCTTATGGTATGGATAGGTTAAAAAATATATTAAAAAATATTGATTATTTGGGATATGATCCTCTCTGTTTCGTTGGGAATTTACCTAATTGGTATCATCATCAACTGTTTTGTTCTTTTCGTCTTCTAATTAAATTTTCCTCTCTGACGGCTCTACTTATATTATTGCAGGATTCGGATTGTTTTTTTTTTTGTGTTTCCAACGGGACTTGTGGAGAGCATACTGAGCTACTGGTCATTTGTTTATCTTATACGTGTATACACTACAGGTAGCTGATTTTTTCACGAATGTAATTCAAAGGGTTGCATCTTTTGTCACACGGAAATTTTGCGGTGATCAGTTTCAATGATCAAATTATTGTTAGAGGTAATTTATTTAGTTGAGCTAATTTATTTATTACCGATCTCGAATCCTCTTCTGTTGTCTGATTTGTTCATATTTCTCTGTCTCTTGCAGATTTTACGCGATGTATATAGTTTTGGTGAGCCGAGCACTCAGAGCTAAGTCTCTCTGTGACAAATCATCGCCCTTGCTTGCTTCTTTCACCCTTTCCAGGTTTTTTTAACTTTTCTTTTGTCCATCTAGCCCTTTTATCTTTTTATTAAAAAATAAGACATCACTTTAGCAAGTTGGTGTTTTAAAATCTAAGATTAAGATTATCTAGGTGCCGCATCGGCCAGTTTCTATGAGACTGAAGAAAGTTTTAGTTGATTAGATGTTGAAACGGTTTTTAGTTCTGTTTAGTTCTCTTTCTGCTTACCAAAGTTGATGTCTGATTGTGATCCATTTATAAAGGAGTGTTCATCTGATTTTGTGTTTTTGTTTTTGCAGATTGAATCATTCCATACCTTTTGCCGAGGAGCTATCTGGTGTGAGCGAAAAAAAAGAGTCATATTAGTAGCTGCAACAATTTCTTCACAATCGCTGCCTTCTGTTGCCAAGAAAGAAGAAGTTACTTCTGTAAGGACGTTAATTGTCTCTTAATCTTTCTTTCGAGTTAGCTTTTTTCATTGGTGCTTTAATATGACTTCTTATTCTGTGATTTCAGGTTTCCAACAACCGACTCAAACGGAGTTAATGGGTCTGATGAGGAATCAGAATTAAAGGTTGGTTTACTTGTTACTTGCTACTGAACCTTGTTTTGCTTAGTTAGGGTTTACTTGCTACTTACTACTAAACCTTGTTTTGCTTAGCTCTGTTGCAGATAAGGCTTAACAAACAAATTGGTAGAGGCTTCCACACCTCTTGCTCCTTATTTTGCTTAGCTCTGCTGCAGATAAGGAAGATATATGATTCATGGCTCTGTTTCAGATATGTTCCAAGTATTGGTTTTATTCAAAAAAAAATACTTCATAATTCAAGAGAATTAAACATGTTGTTAATCAATTCATTGGTTGCAATATGCAAGATCCTTAATACTAACATTTAGTAATTATAATTCAAATGTCATTATCATTACTAAACATCAAAATTAAAAATAAAATAGATCGACCACCCCCAACCACTTTATTTATTCTTCCTCATTGTGGTCTAGTCGACATCTTTTTTATTTACGACTCTCTTTGTTATGTTCTTTTCTTTCTCTTCTTCATCTTTTTTTTTATATCTAAAAATAAAATTACAAAATTCGTGTGTGTGTTTAATCCTTTTGTATCAATCTCAAGCGACCTCTTTGTCAAACCTGACAAATTCCAAATGATGAAGAATCCTGACGTCACTATTTATTAAAACGAATACTACGTACAAAACCTTTTTCTTATTTTATATATACTACTCCTTTAAGTTTCAGAGGAACCCAACAAAAAATAAAAAAGACAATAATGGGGAATTGTCAAGCGGCGGAAGCAGCGACGGTTTTGATTCATCATCCGGCGGAGAACAAGGTGGAGAGGATTTACTGGTCGGTGACAGCGAGTGACGTCATGAGATCCAATCCCGGTCATTACGTTGCGGTGGTTGTGACGTCACCTACTATGAAGAACGAGAAAGGATCTCCATTGAAGCAGCTTAAGCTCCTTCGTCCTGACGACACTTTGCTCATCGGACATGTCTATCGTCTCGTCAGCTTCGAAGGTATACATTGTAATCTCTGTTTCTCTGTATTTTCTTCTGTTCAAAAAAATCCTCTGTTCATTTCTTTTGTTTTTTTTTTCGTCATGCAGAGGTTTTGAACGAGTTTGCGACGAAGAAGTGTGTGAAGCTTGGGAAGTTACTGAAAGACGGAGGAGGGCTTGACTTGACGAAGAAGAAGAAGAAACACAGAAAGAAATTGGATCAAGAGACGGGCCGAGTCAACCCGAATTCTGATTCGGATCCGAACCAATATGGCGCTAATGATGCGGTAAGTGCATGATTATTTTCTCATACCACGTCCAATTTTGTTTTTTCTTTCTGTATATTGTATTTAACATCTTTATATATATGGCTGGTCCTGGCCACATTGCTTTCATCGTTTTGTCCTTTCATCATTATGAATCCCGTACCAACGCTTAATCTAATTCGACCGATCTTATAGGTGTCTGGAGAAAACGGGGGAGATGGGTTTCTTAGGAGGAGTCACGGCGGAGGAAGAGGTGGTGGTGGGTGGAGGCCAGCTTTACACAGCATTCCGGAATTTGGATCCTCATGAGCGCTCTTTAAAAGCCGTAGATATTCTTAAAGCAACTATCCGACAACTTTGAAAGTTTAATGTAAAGCGATGTTGTGTTACTATTTTGTGTTGCTTTAATGAGTTCAGTCTCGACAAAATATTTTCAAGAACTTTAAAATCGTTTCAATTGTTCTAATATTTGAAGGAAAATTGAAATATCGAGAGAGTTTTTAATATATTGGAGACAAACGTTGGTTTTGTATTGCATTACAAGGCCGATCCAAAAATTACGCACATCAACGAAATAGTGTTGTTGAATTTTTAGGTTATATGTTACTTTAGGTATGCTGTATGCATAGTATTTTATCAATCCATAATCTTGTTCAAACTTTTTTTGTTTTGTGACGTGATACCTTCCAAATAATTGTATATTTGTTACAATCCAAAGACTGTTTTTCTTTTTTTTTTTGGCTTAAATGTTGTGCCCTATATCATATGTACCGGACCTATACCGATTTTCTTTTTTTCTTTTGCAGATTCAAGATTCCAGTAATCGTTTACTACCTTAAACAATGTATTTAATATTTGCCAAAAAAAGTGATGTATGTAATAATTAAAATGTAAACCGACAGTTCGTATACAGTTGGATATGGTTGTTGTGTTCAACCTAATTAGTGTTTTTTGTTTGGGTGCCTAGTTAGATTTTTACGTCATATATCGTATATCCTAATCCAATCATAACGTTTCATGCGAAGATGTTAAGCATAAACAACCGGTCAACTAACAAAATGATAAGCGTTGAGCGAGTTTTAAGGCAATGTTCATTATTGGATCATTAGGCAAATGGTAAGAAAGATGTAAATGTAGTTTGCTTTTTTAAAATATGGATGGCAGCTCATTTGGTCGGC
>NC_025702.1:20051542-20058483 GCF_000633955.1 Camelina sativa
TTTTTTTTTTTTTTTTTTGTGTGTGTCAATCATAGTTACGCAGTCAATAATTCAGTCGACTAATGCAACGTTTCCATTTGTTCAGTTAACTCGACGTAACGTAATCAACGGTTCAACCATTTTCAGTCTCATTAATAGTCGACCATAAAGATCATCGAAGCAACCATATTTTAAGCAACACGCATTGGACGTAAGATTCTCACATACAGACTTAATTTAAATCCCACCAAAAAAAAAAAAACTTGATTTAAATTGCAGCTTACGGCCAAACGAACGTATACAGACGAATATTGTGTCACATTTGCGAATACTCTCCAGTGAAATTTTAAAGCCTACGTTGAAACTTAGAAAAAGTTTGACTACTTCTACTAGCTAGCTAGTGTTTTAATTTTGTCGGTATTGTTGAACACAAGATAAATTGAATAAACCGGGAAGGAGGTGATGAGTAGGCCATAAATGGGCTAGAAAAGGCCCATTTAAAATTACAAGGCCGACTCGAGAGAGAGAATCTACGGTCACCATAAATACCCTCACGGTTTATTCTTATTTGCGTTGAATTCAAGTCCGCGCCCTAAAACTTTTATTTTTTTTTGTTGGTCGGTCGTTCTTCATCAAACCCAGAAACCGATGGGTGGGTTACGAAACTTCGGCGTCGTTATCGGAATTATCTTGCTACATCTCTTTGCTTTCGCCTCTCTTGTTTCATCCAATGAACTTCAACTCGGTAAGCTTTTCTTAGTTTTCCATACTGTGCGGGTTTGGTTGTGAAATTTTAGAATTTAGGGTTTATCGCTCAAGTAATTTTGAGTACTTGAGAACTCGAATTTGATTAATTTTGTGTCCAAGAATCTTTTTTTTTTTAGTTCTCGTTAGCAACTAAGACGAATTCGTAGTATAATTTTTACTAATTTTCGTATTTTGTATTTTGTGCTGTGGTTAATTTCTTGTAAACCTTATGGGACAGTTGTGGGAGAATCCAGGGAGCTTCAAGTGATTCCTAGTTTAGAGGTTAAGGGTTCACCTGGATTGAAGCCAGATAGAACAACTCTTTGTGAGAGGATTCATATCCATGGAATTCGAAGGTTTAAACATATTGACAAGTATGCACATTCACTCAAGTTGGTGGTTAACGTGTCTACCTCTGGGAGAACCAATAACTTTGACGTCTGCTTCCACCGGTGAGTCGTGTTTCTTTTGCTGTTGGACTTGAATTCTTGATATTTCTTCACCTTGGTTTAGAATATATGGTTCGGTTATCATAGATCCAAATCACTAAAATGTTTCCATGATTTGTATTTTTGAAGGAATTTGTCGCGTGCAATTGGAATGTGCCCTCAAAGTCGGTGGGTGAAAGCCTCTAAAGGATCATGGGTTCAGACAATGTCACCCTTCGACCACAAAATCCTTGATTTGAGAGTAGCTAGCTCTAACAAGGTTACTCTGGAAGTGTCTGCTGTAGAAGGTGCTTCTTTCTTGTTCTGTTTCCTTTTATTGCATTGTCTAAGTAGCGTTTTCTTTCTTTTTGGTTTTGCAATTTCTTCTACTTTTTTAACTTATCAATTTTGGCTTTGCAGAATTATATATTCATCGCATAGTATTCTTAATCGTTGGTGCTGTCTTTTTGGCTTCGGCTTCTACACTGAGTCAATCTTTAGTGTTTTACTATGGTAGTGCCATGGCTGTTGGTATTATCCTTGTCGTGTTGCTTGTTCTCTTTCAGGTGACTTCATTTTTTTTTTTTTTCATTTTGTTTATCGTGTTGACCTGTAGACGAGAGCGTACCAAATCTCTGATTTCGCCTTTGTAATGTGATGTGTACAGGGAATGAAGCTTCTACCAACTGGACGGAGTTCGTTTGCATTGTTCATATACTCATCCCTGGTGATTGTTTTTTTCTTATTCCCCCGCTTTCTCTGAGCTCCTTGTTTTTATCTACTACTCACAAGATTGTTTCTATGTTTCCAGCTTGGTTTGGGAGGTTTTCTTCTTCGCTACGTACCTGGATTGTTTCAAACTCTGCTAACAGAGATGGGAATCAACGAAGAAATGTACACACCTGTATGTAAGTTTTGATAATGTCAATACATTGCAGTAGTCGTAGTATTAGAGGTGTATCTTGGATCAGGCAGCCTTTGTTGTTTAAATCTCATTTTAAAGAAAAAATTCTGCATTTTGGTTTTGTAGGTGGCGATTTTTGTGGGGGCGTTTCTATCTTTGGGTGGAGCATTTTTCGGATTTTGGACTGTGAGAAAACTTGTTCTGACTGAAGATGGCTCTATTGACGTTAGCACAGCACTCTTTGTTTGTTGGTCCATTCGAATAATGGCTGCGGTTTTGATTCTTCAGGTTTTTTCCATGTTCCTTAGACTATACTTTTCCTTTTAACCAGTTGATCCTTTTAACAAGAATTTGTTGTTTACAGAGTTCCGTAGATCCTTTGCTTTCTGGAGGAGCACTGATATGTGTAATTCTTATGTCATCGACTTTAAAGAAGATCACCAGATTGAAGTTTGTTCTACGCTTATTCTTGTGAGTTGCTGCGATCAATCTCTTTGATCCGTTTTCTTCAACAAACCAAACTATGTTTGTTCTCGTTCGCTTGATTACACAGCATCCATATCCCTGAAAATTCACAATTTTAAATGGAAGTTGATTTCTTTTGCACAGGATTCCATTGGATTTACTGATAGGAATTTCGGAGGCAATTCGTGATGCTGATATACCATCTGTCCCTGGATATCTTCATGACTTCATGCAAAAGAGTCCTGATGCTTCTGAATTTCGTAACGGTGTGAATTATTATGCTTCTCCATCAGGAGGTTTGTTTTATGACATCTCTCTCAAATTACAATCTTAAACTTATCTCAAAACCAATAACAAGCTGAGGTAATGGTTCTTTTCAGGAATCAACAACGGGATGCGAGAATCTCCACCATCTGAAGCTGATACTTTTCCTTCCTCTTTCCATAGAACTCCTGAAAGGAGCAAACTGACAAAAGAAGAATGGAAGAAGCTCACCAAGGATAGCACGACAAAGGCGGTTCAAGAATTGGTGTCTTCACCTGATTTTGGCAAATGGGCAGCAGCAAATGCGGATAGGATCAATATAACTCCGAGAAAAGACTCTCGTAGGAGAGACCGGCCACGGAAATGGCTGGGTTTGTTCTGAAGCAACCGGTTTTATACTCTCAAAACAGAGAAAAGGAACTATTTTTGTAGAGACAGAGAGAGCTCTTGTAGGTAAAGTTGCTTTCTTCTTTTATGACTTGGTTAGTGTTTTTAGCTTTTGTGGATGAGACCACGATTTGTTGTAACGATCCTAATTGGTTTTTTTAGGTTGTCATGTTTCTGTGTAGACAATGCAATGAGCATGCTTTATCCTTTTATGGTCTTTAATGGGTTCTACTTTTTATGATGATATAATGTGAATCCTTTGGTATGGATATTAATAATATTCGAATAATTATTCTACTATTATCGGTGTCATGGGAACATGGACTAACACATGTGGGTGGATAAAAGTCATTATTTTTCTCGAATTCTGAAATTTCCTCTCAAATTTTTTTTAATTGAAGCGAGGGAGTTTGTATTTCATTTGTTTTTTTACTTCTCTGTTATTATATAGTACAAGGAAAACGATGATACAGAAATTTGAATGAATTTTATCAAAAAAAAAAAAAAATGATTTCTTTAATTTAATAGCAATTCCAACAATTTTTATGGGTTTGTTTAATTAAACAGATACTCATGCAAGCATATTGAGTGATTAAATTGTGAAAATACTAGATAGGATAGGACATAATTATTAATTCTCGAAGTAGCTGAAAATAAAATCTTGTACGGTCAAGGGTCAAGCACCAATGATCACCTAATTTTCAATGTAATTTGTTTTTCTTTTTTGACATAACCAAAAAAAAAAAAAGATTTTATTTTCAAAGTAATCTTTATGATGCAAGAAAGACTATTTTACTTTTATTTTGTTTAAAGGAAAATTTCTGCTTTTATTAAATAAAAGAACAATGAAAAGGAAATATTTTAATATTCCTCACCCGCATAGCTTCGCTATAAAGGAAAGAAACAGAGATTGATTGCTTAAACAAAGAGAGAAAGAAAAAGAAAAGAACTCAAAAAGAAGAAGAAAGATGTATCATCAAGAACAACATCCTGTCGGTGCTCCTCCTCCCCAAGGTATTATATCTTTATCTTTTAAATCTTGGGTATTCTGAATCGTTTTTTGATTTCTCTACTCAGCTGGTTTAACTTGCTCTTTAATTCCGGTTTATGAAGGTTATCCTCCCAAGGACGCTTATCCTCCGGCCGGTTACCCTCCAGCCGGTTATCCTCCCCCGGGATATGCTCAGGGATACCCTGCGCAAGGTTATCCTCCGCAGCAATACTCTCAAGCTCCTCAGCAGAAGCAAAACGCCGGTATGCTTGAAGGATGGTACGTTCTTGATCCTTTTCTCTCTCTTCTTCTTTTTTTTTTTTTTGCTTCTTAATGGAATAATATTGATATGTCTTTGCTCTGTTTCAATATACGTCACAGTTTGGCTGCTCTCTGTTGTTGCTGTCTCTTGGATGCTTGTTTCTGATCGGTGGATTTTACAGGAGCCAACGATTCTATTTCATATATTGTAATGTAATGTTACAAGACTAAAGATTTTGTTGTCTCGTTCAACAATCTCTCTTCTGTTGTTATCTCTTTTCAATTCGAATTTGTCTTTAAATTTTGGTGTTTTATGGATAATTGTTGCCCATCTATCTCTCTCTCTCTCTCTCCTGTTGTTACCTCGAGATTATTGAGAATTAAACCAGTATAAACAAAATGATCAGAAAACTTTATGAAATATTAAAGGAGTGTGTTTCATCATCATCATCATATTATTGGTAATAATAGGGAAACATAAAGGAAGAATCCAACCATGGATAATGATTCTTTCAAACAAAAGTTTGCAGATGCGCTAAATAACAAATAAATATGATCAAATGAGGTTTCTCCTTATGCTCGAGATGTAAAAGATCAGTTTTCTGGTTGAGGAAGGCCTTTCCACTTGAAGTTGTCCGAGTAAGACTTGGCCTGCAGTTGGGTAGTTGATGGGGTTAGGTAAAAACTTCTATCTAAAGACTCTTCTACCAATAAATCAAAGGAGATAAAGAGATGATCTTCTCCAAACTATAGAGATTATAGCAAACCATATCTGATGAAGCACACTGAGTTAACTTAAATAGGTCCTTAATGGCACTAATCTCAAACTAGTGAGTGACTCATATATCCACCAATCTTTTAACATTCAAGGGTTCCTGTAAACCTCCAGCTTAGGCTTACACACCCCATATGAGTAGAGCTAGTTAGTCTCACAACTCACAAGAGGCATTAGCTAAAAGATAGTTACTAACCTTCAATAACGGCGTTTTGGGCTTCTTGACCTGCCATGAGTCACATGTGCGTTTTTTTCAGTACTCAAAATTTATATATTAAGGCCTCTTAAAACAAACCATGTGATGAGATTATAATGAAGAAGGAAACATGAGATTATAACGAAGAAGAAAACATCATACATACCTTATAATCCCAACCATGACGCTCAGCAAATGACTTAGCAGCTTCTTCAGAATCAAAAGCAAGGGCAGAGTCTCCGACATTGGCATAGGGGTCACCTGTAGAAGTCCATCCCATCAATGGATTCTCCCACCTACAAATATATCAATGCCATAGAGAAGTGATGTCATTACTCATCAAGCTTAAAACTAATACCAGAATCTATCGGTCTGTTAAAGCTGAATCCAATTGAGAAGTGATGGACTCGAATGGAGCATTACAATGATAGGAACTTAACTCATAACACCCAATATAACAATCGTTAAGAGGCCATAACATGTATCTTCAGGTGAATCCATAGATGAGCCAAAAACAAAAACTGAGAAATGAGGGAGGTATGAATGAAAAAAGTATCATACTTTAGGGTGGAGACGAAGTTAATCTTCCATTTCCCAAGTTTTCCAGATCCTTGCTGGGTAGCTGTTCTAGCAGGTGAGTATATTATCACCTGCAAAATTCCAATTCAATCTCTTAAAGACGATTCCAATTCAATCTCTTAAGACGAATCTCCGATCACGAACCCTAATTTATGAACTGAATTCTTAAGAAACGAAGAAATCGAATGCTCACTTACCTTCCGAGAAAGATGCTCTTCAGGGATTCCAGAGACTTTACCGATCTCACCACGTTTGTAATCCGATTCAACCACCGCGTCAGTGGAGAAAGGCCGAGCGACACGTCGAAGAGCCGTTACGAGACGGCTAGTCCCTTGAGTAGCACGAAGCGCCATCGTCACGTCAAAAGAGAAATCTGGAAAATTTCTGAGATTTTTTTTTATTTTTTCGCTTCGGGTTTCTTCTTTTCTGTAGATTTTAGGAACGCAAAGAAAAAAAAAAGTTAGAAAACAGAGAAATTTTTCAAATCAGCCCTTACATTTTACTAACATTATCATATCGGTCTTAGTATTATATAAAAAAAACTTTAATACTCCCTCAACTATCTGTGAGATCAGATAAACCCAAAATCCTCCTATTTCACTGTAATTCAAAGAATTACAAGGTTCATGTATGTAGAAAAATCTGTATTCTAGTTAGGTGATTTATCTAGGTAATAGATTTTATAATGTAATTTGATAATAATTGGGGCAAATTTGTGAATTAGGAGAAATTAAGGGTTACATCTTCTTTAGCTTGAATACAAAAGAAAGCTCAAGTTTATTTTCTTTTTCTCTCTCGTTTGTATGGATATATTTCCTTGTACTACTCCTCTCTGGTCTTCTTCTTCGTTCGTTTCAGAGAAGATTTACATTTGATCTATGAAGAATCTATAAAAAGGAATTAGCTTTCATCATCAAGTCTCTCTCTTAAAAACTCTCCTCTGGTTCCGTTTGATCTGGCATGCT
>NC_025702.1:20060051-20062601 GCF_000633955.1 Camelina sativa
ACCGTAGGAGCAAGACCGAACCCTCCTCAACTCATTTTGGAAGAAAACAACAAGAAAGACCCACCAAAACCCGAGGAGAACGGCGCCAACAGTCTCACTAAGTCCCGAGTAGACAATGAGTTACTTATGATAAAAGGTATGACAGCTCAAGAAGCTGCAGAAGCTGCAGCAAGAGCAGTTGCAGAGGCAGAATTTGCTATCACAGAGGCCGAAGAAGCAGCAAAAGAGGCAGAAAGAGCAGAAGCTGAAGCTGAAGCTGCTCAGATCTTTGCTAAGGCAGCCATGAAAGCTTTGAAGTTCAGGATCCGTAATCATACTTGGTGAAACAGAAAGAAACAACCATCTCGGGGAAGTTCTCTAACAGAGCAAGCCATAAATATATATACATAGGGGTTTTAACGGTTTCTTATTTCAGTGTTGGGAGATATCTCATCACCTGCAGAGTTTAAAAGTTGTCATACCTTTCTGCTCTTTTTTTTTGGTTAGTAGCAATGTAAATCCGCAGTTTGATCACATATATGTTCTTTTCTCCGAGTCTCTGAGATTCTGTAAAACTGGTCTTTTATTATATGTGGATGATCTGTTAAGTAACCTTGAAATTGGGTTGAGGAGAGATGAATAAGCAAATAAATTAAGATTTTGTTTAATCTTTGTAAGATAGTAGCGAAATCATATCGAAGATTTTGAGAAAGCATTTTCAAGTCTCTTTCTTACTACTCTCTTCCCATTCTTTCAGAATGTCATAAACTGAAAGCGAATCAGAGTCACTAGACTCTTCATCATCATCAATCTCGAGTTCTTCTAGGCCCAACGTTTCGAGTTCAGTCTCTGTAAATTCCCAAGCTTCACCATTAGCATCATTATCTTCCATTGCTATATCATGAAGAAGCAAATCTTCCTCAGGCTTCTCGCTCTGACTTTGAGTTGTTACATCTATGGCTAACAATGGTTGTGGTGAAGAAGAAGAAGACCCACATAGAGACTTCAATGACTTTGAGAGGTTTGAGACCGTTGGTTCATTTACATAATCACAGTCAAGGAGATGATCGGAGAGTTTCTGAAGATTCTCTCGAGTAAGCCAGTCTTGATGTTCCTCGAAAAGGTCAGTCCATTCTTCTTCACTGATCTGGAAAGATGCGAGAGCCACAGCGTTAATCAGAGTGATGGCTCTTTGGTAATCACCTTTAGCTGTTGCATGACACAACAGTTCAGTGAAAAATAATGGGTGAGGGATTTCTCCATCTTCAAGAACCGCATCGAAGGCATGCTCTAGAAGACTCCACTGCATTAACAAACAAAATTAGACAAAAGTTTATGCTTTCATAAACACAAACTATAAGAAGATTTGTTACCTTCCCGGCTCTTGATGCTTCTATAAGCAATGATGCGTGTTTTGTTTGATCCATTTGGTAACCAGAAAGAATCATCGTCTGATACACATGCTCAAAGTATTCCCATTGCAGTGATCTAGCTGAAGCTTCAAGCATGAAGCTGTATGTATACTCGTTTGGGACTAGATGAGTCTCTTTTCTGCTGACAACCTCTTCAAATAATTCTTTAGCTTCTGAAAACATATCATTCCTTCCGTAAACTCTAAGCATCATGTTCACAGTTCCTATATTTGGGTCGCATTTATCTTCCATATACTGGAATATAGCCATGCAATCATCAACATGACCACCATTCAATGAAGCCGCTATGAGTCCTGTGAATGTAATCTCGAGCGGCTTGCAATTTTCAAGTCTTTTCATCCTCCCCACCTGCAGTATTGCATTCTGAAGAAAGTTAATTTCGCGGGGTTCTCCGAGAATCGAAGAGGGTAAAGTATGAGAGAACTTGCCTCGAGCATTGCATCACCCCAACGCCCATTGTTGCACAGACAGCATGCCAATTCATAGTAAACTGAACCTGTTCCTATAACTCCCTTTTGTTCCATATCTCTGACTGCTTCAACAGCTTCCTCGATTTTGCCTTCTCTCCAGAGAGCTCGGACAAGAACTGAAAAAATCAAGCATGCACTATAAGCATCATATCACCTTATAGATACCAAAATGAAGAAACCTAAAAAAACAGAGAGAGTCAATAGATACCCTTGTATGTAATTGCTTTTGGAGCTTCGCCACTGCTTTTCATCTTCCTAAAAAAATTGTGAACACGATCATACTTCCCTGACTCCAGCATAACCTGTCAAAAAAGACATCTTAAAGACAGCTCCTTGAGGGAACCCACAACTACTACACCGCATCTTACTTAAAATTATGTTAACCATTTTGTTTGTTGGAAAACAAGAACGCTACCTCCATTGCAAGCCCATATGTAGCTCCATTAGGCCTCAGACCATTTTTTCTTAACTCTATAAATACCCATGAAACAGCCTTCCATTGGAGTGTTGGAACACAAGCGTTCAGAATCTGGGAGCCAGTTAAGCCAAGAATGGATCTAGCAATTAGATATACTCATTCGCTGCATAAAGATATGTAAAAAGTTTCAAAATTCAGAAATCCACACTTACAGCATTGTACACAACCAAGTCGGGTTCAAGCACAGGAT
>NC_025702.1:20062661-20068574 GCF_000633955.1 Camelina sativa
CTGCGCCTCCGTATACACCTCCGCCTCTGACTCCGTTTCGCCCTTGGTTCTACGGTTGTGTTTTTGAATTTCTTTCTTTCGGAGATTGTTCAGGATTTTAGGGGTTGGATCAACACCGTACTTGAGAAGCCTCCGTTTAATCTTCTCCATATCCGGTTCAAATTCCGGTGTCACTCTTGCCGGAGATTGGGAAAATCTCACTACCGAAGCGTCCATTGTTGCGAGAGCGGATAGTGCAAGTGAGCGTGTAAAGCCTATAGTAGTCCTTTATTTTATCTTGTTGCTTTTTTTGAAAATATCCCGTTTTTGGCCTGAAGTTTTTCAAAATTACGAAATACGCCAAGTAGTTTTTTCTTCTTTCAAAACATGCTCTGAACTCGTAAATTTGTAAAAAACTGACCTTGAGAGAACCAATCAAATCTAATATACAGACAACAGCAGCAGACACAGATGAAAGAGGATAAAGAATCAGGAAAAAGAAAAAAACAAAGAGAAATCTTGTATTTCACAGGATTAAAAAAAAAAAAAAAAAACAACTGTCCTCTTCCACCATCATCATCATCAAAGGAGCAACACACAAGAAGACTGAGAAAGATCAGAGAACTCCAAAGAGTTTGACTTTCTCTTCTTTTGTAGCAAAGTTTAGCTTGCTGATTTGGAGTGCTTTACAAGCCAATCAATGACTTGATCAATGTTGGTGGAGTTCTTGCAAGATATCATGAAGCAACATACTTCTCTATCTGTGAGTGACTTGAGTCCCCTAAGAAAAACAATGGAGGAAACATTATCAGAATCCAAGTAAAGAAAAGTCTTTTGTGTGTTTTCGGTTAAAAGACTTTACATTTCCTCGGTTAAGGCTTCTTTAGATAAAGCTCCAGGCTTGTCGATTTTATTCCCAAGGACTAGAAGAGGGATACCACTAAGCGATGTCTTGCTCAACAAATCATGGAGTTCGCTTTTGGAGACACTGAGGTTGTCAGGATCAGCAGCATCAACTACATACCTGAAAATCAGAATCAGCAGGAACCAAATTGTGGCAAGAGTCAGGAGTTTAAATCATCTGAAACCTCTAATTGAGAATAGTAAGATATAAGATCTTTACACAATGGCAGAAACAGAACGACAGTAGCGTTCCCACATGCTGCGGAACCTAGGTTGACCACCAAGATCCCAAAGCTTGATTGTGACACTTCCTTTTGTCACTTTCCTCATGTTGAATCCGACCTTAAGAAAGAGTACGAATCCTTTTTACTACTAGACCAAGAACGAGCAAATCTTTTGTGTTACTTTAACGAAACATTATAGGAGTAGTGCAACTCACCGTAGGGATCATGTCTTCACTGTATCCACCAGTCTGAACAAAGAAAGGTAAGAGAGGAAGCCATTAACGAACGAGTGTTTAGAAGATAAATAGAAGAAAGGTTGGTGGGGAAGTATACTAATACTACTTTACCGCAACAACGTTTACAAGTGATGTCTTTCCTGCATTTTGCAATCCAATCAATGAAAGCTCCATTTCTTGCTTGAAGAAAAGGCTGCAAAAAAAATGTATATTTGAACCAATTGAGACTATGCAGATCGGGCAAACGTGAAGTAAATCATTCGAGGAAATTTGAGATTTGTCAAACCCTTAGTTGTTGCTCTCACAACTAGTTCCATAGGAATCTTTATATATTTCATTACTCACAACCCGTATTCATTTAGCTCTTTGTGCAGCTATCTTCATTTAACTAAACAACCCATCTATAGATCCCATCCCAGTTGTATTGTCTAAAAACCTAAAAACTTGATGATCAAATCTAAACGGTAGCAAATAAGCTCATAAAAGAGTGTAACTTTGTTGCTTTCTTAGCGTGATCGTGTATTTGCTATTCCTAATGTCGTCGTAAAAACTACGAATCAGAAATTAAAATTCGGCGGAAACAGTTCTATATGTTCCTATCATTGAACTCAAAGTACCAAGAGAAAACAATCCAAATCAAAACAAACAAAGAAAGAAGTAGAAGATATATAAAAAAAAAAAAGCTGACCTGCGAAGCCAATTGAGAAGAGCATCCCACAAACCCATATTTTTTATATGATTATCAGAGAGAAGTCGAGTTTCCGACAAAGACAGAGAGAGATTCGTAAGAAACAGAGATCGGTCTGCTAGAAATTCTCCTCCACGGATCTCTTAATGTAATGGGGGATCTTAAAAAGGGAAAGCTTCCTTCTTCCGCGCTCTTCGCTGCGGATATTTATTTATCTCATTCGATGATATATTTTTCCTTTTGTGTGTTTCTGTCAAAAAATCGAAAGCACGGCAAGAGAGAGAGAGCCGGCGAATTAAAAAGTTACAAAAAAAAAAAATCAGTAAATCTGAACCGTCAAACAAGTTTTGTAGGGTCCTTCAACGTCGTGGGGTTAACGGTCTAGATTTGATTTACTAATCGTTTTGTAGGGAAACTGAAGCTGTGTGACAGAGCGAAAATCATGGAGCTTGAGCTATATAGTATTTATGTAATTATTGATTAGCCAATCAGAATAAAGATTCGATTGGGACAGAGAGAAGTTCGGAAGAAGAATTAAAAAGATTTTGTCAAGAAAAAAACATAAGAATTTCACGCCAACCACTCGCGTTAAGGAGTCGCGTCGTGACGAACCAATGGCGCTGGAGATTTGGGTTTGCAAAGCTGTACTCATGCGCGCCGTTTTGGTTAAGGTTTCATTATGGACATTTTGGGCCCAATTGTTATAGGCCTTGTATGACTCGCGTCTATATACTTGTACATTTTGGAATTTAATTATTAATTTCAGATAAGGTTGACTATTTTGTTTATTAACTTTAGACTGAGTAATAGCGGGTTGAGCCAGGCCCGTGCAGTAGTGCAACGCATGGGCGACTCGTGAAAGCCCAGATAGCAAGCTAATCTTAACGGACTTTCTCCCTTAAAAAATAGAGTTAATATCGTGTGAGCCGATGGCCCACATATCAGATATTAAACTGATAAGAACAGATACTACACTTGATCTTAGCCAAAAGGCCGAGAAAGGTATGAATTGTTTGGACCCAAGGCAACGTCTTTTATACTACTCTTCCTTGCTTCCAAGTTTCTCTTGTAACCGATGTGGGACTTTGTGAACGACTGAAACGAAACGAAACAAAACTAAACCCTCTATCTCGTTCAGCGGATTTAAACAAGCCGCCACAGTGTTTTCAACAAAATCTGGGTTTTTATTTTATTTTCTTTTCATAGTGCGTGGGATTTTATTTTACCTTGTAGAGCTTTACATTAACTGTCGTGTTAAGTAAATGTCATCTTATCTTAAGGGTTTTTAATAGCCATGAGATTTGTTTTCATAAAAGCGAAGAACATTGAGCTTCTGTAATCTGTATTGTGAGAGAGAGTAAAAGAGCGGATCTCTTTCAAGTAGGCATGGGCATTCGGGTATCCGTTCGGGTTCGGTTCGGGTAATTCGGATTTTTGGGTTTTCGGATTTAGAGGTATAGGATCCGTTCGGATATTTCTAGATTTCGGGTTCGGATCGGGTATTTCGGGTTCAGATTCGGATTACCCGAAGTTCACAAAACTCAAAATTTTAGTATCTAATTTAGTCTAAATAATTCAATAATAAGCAATATATCTAAAAATTTAGAGTATTTTTTACCCAAATAATTTAAATACTTCAAATTATCGAAAATATCTAAAAATCTGAATATTTTAAACACTTATATTATTAAAATTATAAATATTACTAATATATTACTACTATATATTAATAATGTGGGTATATTCGGATTTCGGTTTAGATCGGGTTCGGATTTGGGTTTTCGGATTTAGAGATTTAGAACCCGTTCGAGTATTTTACAATTTTGGATACGGGTTCGGATCGGGTTCGGATCGGATATTTGGATCCGGGTATTTTGCCCAAGCGTACTTTCAAGTGAGAAAGATGTTTAGTTTCAAAAGAGAGTTAATTATTTCGAGCTTCTGGTTTATATAACTTACATACATACACTTCAGTGTTAAAATAAAGTGTATGGTTTGATCCTTTTCCCCTTTTATTTGAAAAGTAAACAACAACAAAAAAAAAGAAAGAGCCGAGTCAAATAAAAATCCAGAGAAAACGGCTCAAGATACGTTACTCAAATCACTCTCCTTTCTTCTATTTAACAAAAAAGAGAGGGAACAAAAAAAAACAATCTTTTAATTAAGAACAATGTAGCCACAAGCTATCCTTACCTTAGTAAGTAAGCCAAATACTCGAAGAAGAAAGGCAATTTTATAACAAAAAAATTATAATTATACTTTCATAAGTCTCTTTTGTTTTATTCAAAGAAATCCCAAAAAATAGGACAATAAACAAAGGAACATGATTTTCGATCATCAACAACATGAGAAAATCAAGAATACTCGGAGTTCTGTCTCAGCTCCTTCTAACGTTCGTTATCTCTCCCATTTTGGCGGTTTCAAGTTTATCGGACGGTGGAGATCATGAGAGGTTTAGGCGACGTGATCCTCTTAGCAGCTTTAGACATTACAACGGAGGCTTCGATGTTCGAAACAAACACTATTGGGCTGTGAGTCCCTCAAACCTTCTTTAGTTTTCTCCATTAACATTGAGGTTAGTAGTATGGTAGTTTTAAGTGTTAATGGAATCTCAGGCCACGGCATTTACGGGATTCCACGGTTACTTCGTCGCCGGATTGCNAAAAAAAAAAAAAAAAAAAAAAAAAAAAAAAAAAAAAAAAAAAAAAAAAAAAAAAAAGCCGAGTCAAATAAAAATCCAAAGAAAACGGCTCAAGATACGTTACTCAAATCACTCTCCTTTCTTCTATTTAACAAAAAAAAAAAACAATCTTTTAATTAAGAACAATGTAGCCACAAGCTATCCTTACCTTAGTAAGTAAGCCAAATACTCGAAGAAGAAAGGCAATTTTATAACAAAAAAAAATATAATTATACTTTCATAAATCTCTTTTGTTTTATTCAAAGAAATCCCAAAAAATAGGACAATAAACAAAGGAACATGATTTTCGATCATCAACAACATGACAAAATCAAGAATACTCGGAGTTCTGTCTCAGCTCCTTCTAACGTTCGTTATCTCTCCCATTTTGGCGGTTTCAAGTTTATCGGACGGTGGAGATCATGAGAGGTTTAGGCGACGTGATCCTCTTAGCAGCTTTAGACATTACAACGGAGGCTTCGATGTTCGAAACAAACACTATTGGGCTGTGAGTCCCTCAAACCTTCTTTAGTTTTCTCCATTAACATTGAGGTTAGTAGTATGGTAGTTTTAAGTGTTAATGGAATCTCAGGCCACGGCATTTACGGGATTCCACGGTTACTTCGTCGCCGGATTGCTGATTATTCTCGGAGTATGTTTGGGACTTTACGTAGCTTTCTCCGACAAAAGTAGACGCGTTCCTTCCACGCGCCGTCGATATCTCAACCGTTATTATCTTCCTCTGTTATTACTTCTTCTCCTCGTCATGCTTCTGTCCATGTAAGCTTATACATTTTTTTTATATGGAAGTTTTTATGAAAAGAATAAAATATTGTTGGGGTTACAAAACAGGGCAACGATAGGGATAGTGATAGCAGCGAACCAGAGCTCGAAGAACAGAACAGAGGAAATGAAAGAAACCATAGACAAAGCAGGAGAGGATGTTGAGAGAAACATCCGTACAGTGATAGTGTCGTTAACTAAGATACAGTACTTGTTGCTTCCTTATGATCAGAATACGACTCATCTTCTCAACGTCACCACCCATCGACTCGGAAAAGGATCTCGCCTTATTCAATCCTTCCTTCGTCATAACGGTCGTTCCATTGATCTCGCCATCCAACTCTCGTATGAATATGTGACAATGACTCATTTATATATATATATATATATATATATATATATATATATATATATATATAT
>NC_025702.1:20068626-20068962 GCF_000633955.1 Camelina sativa
AAAAAAAAAACAATCTTTTAATTAAGAACAATGTAGCCACAAGCTATCCTTACCTTAGTAAGTAAGCCAAATACTCGAAGAAGAAAGGCAATTTTATAACAAAAAAAAATATAATTATACTTTCATAAATCTCTTTTGTTTTATTCAAAGAAATCCCAAAAAATAGGACAATAAACAAAGGAACATGATTTTCGATCATCAACAACATGACAAAATCAAGAATACTCGGAGTTCTGTCTCAGCTCCTTCTAACGTTCGTTATCTCTCCCATTTTGGCGGTTTCAAGTTTATCGGACGGTGGAGATCATGAGAGGTTTAGGCGACGTGATCCTCTTA
>NC_025702.1:20069418-20070895 GCF_000633955.1 Camelina sativa
ATATATATATATATATATATATATATATATATATATTATATCAGTCTCCTCTGAACTCTGATTGTTCTGCTCTGTTTGTTTCTCTAGGTATCTATCTCATCTAATGATTGCATCCACCAACTTGTTCGTTCTGCTTCTAGCCTTTGGTGGGATCATTTAACATTCATTTAAATTGTGAAAATGTTATGGTGATATATTGGACTGATTGATCCTAATGGACATTTTTGGACTTTGTCTCTGTCTCAGTACCTCTATTTCTTCACTGGCACCCTGGATTTATCATGTAAGCAATCCAAAATCTATTCAAACATTGTTCTTATTGCGTTTGGTTAACTTTAAATATTAAATTCATCTTCTTCATCTTCGTACAAAGGGTGATATTCTTGTGTTGGATCATAACAACTCTTTGTTGGGTTCTAACTGGATTCGATTTCTTTATTCACACGTAAGTCAGTCTTGCCCTATAATCAAAACCCTCCACGTGTTTAAAAAACACTAACTTCTCAATTTTCCACTCACGCGCAGCTTCGCTGAAGACCTTTGTTCAGGTTTCAGTGGTTTCATACAAAACCCACAAAACAGCACACTGACTAATATTTTCCCTTGTATGGATCCACTTCATTCTGACAAAACCCTAACTGAAATAAGCTTGATGATTCATAACTTCATCACCGAGGTATTAAATGATTAATAGGTAGAAAGAGTCAAGAACTCTGGTTAATTGTAGAATCTAAATCCTATGTTTCTTGTTTTGTTTGTTCTCAGCTAAATTCAAAAGTAGCAGAGTCAATGCGTTCTAATGCGTTGACTGGTCGGAGCAATACTGTTTCGTGGGCTCCGGAATCTGGAGTCATATGCGATCCGTTTGTCGGACAACAAATTAACAGCTACACACCACAAAGTTGCTCCAATGGAGCCATTCCAATTGGCGAATTCCCAAATGTAAGTCTTTTAATTTTTACTCATTAGTACCCATGCAGCACAAAGTTAAAACCATGGATCTCTCTGTAAAATTAATCCTAAGACATATAATAAGTTAACATAAGAAACCCTAAACGTAGATTCTTTCGAGATTCACATGCCACGACAAAGATCCACCGGAAACTTGCAGAACCACCGGGAAATTCATCCCGGAAGCAGCTTACCTCAAGGTTTATGCTTACAGCAACTCAGCTCAAGGCATGCTCGACATCTTGCCGTCTCTTCAAAACCTAACAGAATGCCTTGCCGTAAAAGACACGTTATCGAGCATAGTCTCTAACCAATGTGAACCCTTCAAAGCTTCGATGTATCGCCTATGGGCATCGATCCTTGCTCTGTCTATTATCATGGTGGTTCTAGTTTTGCTCTTCATCGCTAAAGCTTTCCAGGAGAAAGGAAAAAGTTTTGCTTGGTTTTCGATTCATCCAACTTCCTCTACAGAAATACGACAAGTGAATATATAGCATACTGGATTTTTTTTTTTTTTTTTTTTTTT
>NC_025702.1:20072109-20073918 GCF_000633955.1 Camelina sativa
ACCAAAAAAGAAAAAGAAAAGGGAGTAATTAATGACAACGATTTGGATTAGATAACTATTTAAGAACATTGATAATATAGATAATTGCACTAATTAATTAATAATAATCATCATCACTAGCTCCTTTATATATTAATTATAAAATCACCGGGGAAAAAAATGCCCCGAGAGTAAGCAAAGACAAGGAAGTAATCAGAGCTGAATCAGAGGAAGAAAGAAGAATCATTAGTCTCTTCTTCGTTCGCACGTCGGAATCATCAAAGACCTTGATTGATCCGTTTCAACTAGACTTCATTTTACTCCACTTTTCTGAATCTCCTCAGCAAAAAAAAAAAAAAAAAAAAAAATCGAGCTCCAAGATTTCTCGATTCAGCTTCCTAATCTCGCATCTGAGAGAAAGTGTTGGATTTGGTGTTTGCTTTCGGACAAAGCTAAAGAGAGTTGAGAATCTTTGAATAATGTCGGGAAGTTCGGCTTCTGCCGCCGGCGGTCTCCGAGGATTTTCAGGTACGTTTTCCGATGATTCCGTCCCCTAGTTTCTCGGATTTGCGGAGCTTAGTTTGAATCTGCTTCGTATACTTAAAGTTTAAACTTCTGCTCAGCTCATTTGGGTGTTAGCCTCGGATCTGACTTAGCTAGAATTGAGCTCACCAACCTTGCCAGATTTGCTTAGAAATAGCTAAACTAGCTTCTCGAACATAACGCATCGAGCCGTAATCCATTAAAAAATGCATTAATGGATTAAACTTCAAGATTCGTTCTATCATTGAGTGTTGATTTTTTCTAGTTTGCTGATTTAGAGTTGATGAGAGTCTCTTGTGGTTGTGTGATTTTTGTAAAACTTAAACTTGTTGCACTATGTTTGGATCTACAGAGTGTTGTTGTATATATATTTACATTGTTTTGAGAAGAAGACAGAAAAGAGAGAGAGAGAAATGAGGATAATGAAGAACAACAAATACAATAAGAAACCAACATCTTTGCATTGCAATGATGCAGGAGGAGGTTGCAGATATTCATTGCTTACTATTATTATATGGACCGTCGTTGGCTTTTTCCTGGTGGTTCATCTTGTCTCGCTCTATAGCAGAAAAGATCACAACATTCATGAAGACGTTTCTTCTTCTGATCAGTTACAAGTAATACATCATCAGCATCAACATTCATGAAGACGTTTCTTCTTCTGATCAGTTACAAGTAATACATCATCAGCATCAACATCTTCATCTTCACCGCCCTGTCGTTCATGAACTTGTAAGAGTTGAAGAAGAGATCCTGAGAATGCCGCCACCTAGGAAACGTTCTCCTCGTACTAGCAGACGGAGATCAAGAAAACCGATACCTCTGGTTGAGGAGTTTCTTGACGACAAGTCACCAATTCGGCATCTTTTCTTTCCCGGTATGAAAACTGCTGCTTTTGGTCCAACCAAGGATATGGGAAACGAGACTTCGTATTACTTCCCCGGTAAAATTTGGATGGACACGGAAGGGAATCCAATTCAAGCCCATGGCGGAGGGATTCTGCTTGACGAGAAATCTAACACATACTATTGGTATGGAGAATATAAAGATGGACCAACTTACCATGCTCACAAGAGAGGACCAGCTAGAGTAAGAACCACTTTGTTTCACTTGTCCTATTAGCATTTCTAGCTCTTGTGGGTCTTTTGGGTTAAAAATTTCGATCTTGTGTTCTCTCCAGGTTGATATTATAGGGGTTGGTTGTTACTCTTCAAAAGACTTATGGACATGGAAAAATGAAGGCATTGTACTCGGAGCTGAAGAAACAAACAAGACCCATGATTTGCA
>NC_025702.1:20074407-20088982 GCF_000633955.1 Camelina sativa
TTCATGAAGACGTTTCTTCTTCTGATCAGTTACAAGTAATACATCATCAGCATCAACATCTTCATCTTCACCGCCCTGTCGTTCATGAACTTGTAAGAGTTGAAGAAGAGATCCTGAGAATGCCGCCACCTAGGAAACGTTCTCCTCGTACTAGCAGACGGAGATCAAGAAAACCGATACCTCTGGTTGAGGAGTTTCTTGACGACAAGTCACCAATTCGTCATCTTTTCTTTCCCGGTATGAAAACTGCTGCTTTTGGTCCAACCAAGGATATGGGAAACGAGACTTCGTATTACTTCCCCGGTAAAATTTGGATGGACACGGAAGGGAATCCAATTCAAGCCCATGGTGGAGGGATTCTGCTTGACGAGAAATCTAACACATACTATTGGTATGGAGAATATAAAGATGGACCAACTTACCATGCTCATAAGAAAGGACCAGCTAGAGTAAGTTCCACTTTCTTTCACTTTTCCTAACTTTATGGTCCTATTAGCATTTCTCTTGTGGTTAAATTTTCGATCTTGTGTTGTCTCCAGGTGGATATTATAGGGGTTGGTTGTTACTCTTCAAAAGACTTATGGACATGGAAAAATGAAGGCATTGTACTCGGAGCTGAAGAAACAAACAAGACCCATGATTTGCATAAATCTAATGTTCTTGAGCGACCCAAAGTCATCTACAATGAAAAGACACAAAAGTATGTGATGTGGATGCATATCGACGATGCAAACTACACTAAAGCTTCAGTTGGTGTTGCCATTAGCGATAACCCGACAGGTCCTTTCGAGTATCTATACAGTAAACGTCCACACGGGTTTGACAGTCGGGATATGACTGTCTTCAAAGACGATGATGGTATTGCTTACCTAATATATTCGTCTGAAGTCAATAGCGTGCTTCATATCGGACCCTTAACGGAAGATTACCTTGATGTGACGCCTGTTATGAAGAGAGTAATGGTGGGACAACACAGGGAAGCTCCAGCTATCTTTAAGCATCAGAAAGTTTATTACATGGTCACTTCTTGGTGCACTGGCTGGGCACCAAATGAAGCCTTGGCTCATGCGGCTGAATCAATAATGGGTCCATGGGAGAAACTGGGGAATCCATGTATTGGCNAAGATGGACCAACTTACCATGCTCACAAGAGAGGACCAGCTAGAGTAAGAACCACTTTGTTTCACTTGTCCTATTAGCATTTCTAGCTCTTGTGGGTCTTTTGGGTTAAAAATTTCGATCTTGTGTTGTCTCCAGGTGGATATTATAGGGGTTGGTTGTTACTCTTCAAAAGACTTATGGACATGGAAAAATGAAGGCATTGTACTCGGAGCTGAAGAAACAAACAAGACCCATGATTTGCATAAATCTAATGTTCTTGAGCGACCCAAAGTCATCTACAATGAAAAGACTGAAAAGTATGTGATGTGGATGCATATCGACGATGCAAACTACACTAAAGCTTCAGTTGGTGTTGCCATTAGCGATAACCCGACAGGTCCTTTCGAGTATCTATACAGTAAACGTCCACACGGGTTTGACAGTCGGGATATGACTGTCTTCAAAGACGATGATGGTATTGCTTACCTAATATATTCGTCTGAAGTCAATAGCGTGCTTCATATCGGACCCTTAACGGAAGATTACCTTGATGTGACGCCTGTTATGAAGAGAGTAATGGTGGGACAACACAGGGAAGCTCCAGCTATCTTTAAGCATCAGAAAGTTTATTACATGGTCACTTCTTGGTGCACTGGCTGGGCACCAAATGAAGCCTTGGCTCATGCGGCTGAATCAATAATGGGTCCATGGGAGAAACTGGGGAATCCATGTATTGGCGGTAACAAAGTTTTCCGGTTAACAACATTCTTTGCGCAGAGCACGTATGTGATTCCGTTACCGGGTGTTCCTGGTGCGTTTATATTCATGGCAGATAGATGGAACCCGGCTGATTTACGGGATTCGAGATATGTATGGTTACCATTAGTTATCGGTGGACCTGCTGATCAGCCTTTAGAGTACAATTTTGGATTCCCAATGTGGTCGAGAGTGTCTATCTACTGGCACAGTAAATGGCGGCTGCCTTAAAGTCATACAGATAACCAAATATGTTCTTATAGATCTCTTTGTGCTGATCATTGTTGCTGATTTATTTTGTAGATTAGGCATTCATACACCACGGTAAGGATTATATAATTTCTAATAAATCTTTTACTGAAGAAGCTTGATTACAGCTTTTCAATATAAAAGGTTCAATGTTGTCATACAAATGCTATTGAGATTTGGGGATCTATCCAAACTAGTCAACAGTTTTACAAAATGGGTAGAGAATGTTATCAGTTACCAGCCAGAGAAATCTTTAAACCCTGAGGAGGCTGACGCTGTAGTTTTTCTTTTCTTAGACACACCAATGGTTGAAAGATCAGAGTCTATGGCACCATTGGTCTCTTTGGTAGCTGTACTACTCTTCGCTTTCAAGTATTTCCCGACGCCACCACCACCGGCTCCAGCTTCTGCTGTTCCTGATCCCGGGTTGCTGTACCACGATCCAACCTTCTCCTGATACACCAAAATGCATATTAAATATATAATTCTATCAGATCAATCGAAAGCAAATTTGAAAAGAAGAGATTTATTTGGTGCAAGGGGATGATACTAACAATGTCTTTATCTTCGTTCTTCTCTTTCTCAGCTTTCTCTTTTTCCTCTTCTTCAAGCTCCGTGTATGGATTCACGAAAACATTTGCTTCGATTATCTTGATCTCTTCCTGCAGAAATTCCAAAATACAATCTCAGGAGACTAAAACTACATAAGAACACAAGAATTAAAAGCTTTTGGAACTTACAAGAGGACGGTCGCTTTCATCTACAGGCACATTCTCCATTGCTGCTAGTGTTGCAAAACCACCAACAACTCCACCAAACACTGTGTGCTTGTAGTTTAAATGGACTGCAGATTTGTATAAAATGAAAAACTGAGAACCATTTGTGTGAGGACCACTATTAGCCATACTAACTACGCCTCTTCCTGTGTGAAGCAACTTAGAGTTTGGCTCGTCTTTGAATGGCTTTCCCCAAATTGATTCACCTCCTGATCCTGTGCCAGTAGGATCGCCACCTTGAATCATAAAGTTCCTTTGTAGAAGAAAGTTCAAAAGGTCACGTTTATATTAGTTGATAATAATTATAACTTAAAACAAAAGAGATTTCCGAGGCATATATGGATACCTGATGCTTCTGTGAAAGGGAACTCCGTTGTAGTAACCGCGTTCACAGAGAGTGATGAAATTCTCACATGCTCTAGGAGCTATATCGCAATGGAGCTCAATGTTCAAATCGCCATGTGTTGTGCGAAACTGAACATACCCTTTCTTTGTCGGGTTTTTCTCGACTTCAATTAGTTCAAAATCGTTTCCGGTCACAGGAGTAAATGCAGTGGAAGTGAAAGAACGAGAAGCAGCACCCGACGAGTAACGACTCTTCACCTGCAACAAAAACACCAAACATTTTAACAATGCACACAAAGCTTTAAACCGATTGTGTCCCGTACAAGAAACTAACCAGTTTAGTATTAACAGGTGCTCTATCTCCAGCCATATGCATAGCTATCCTTGCTGCTGTTTTATCACTAGAACCAGCTTTAGCTGCATCAGCACTTCTTCCATAAACGGAAGCAGATGCAGCATCCACAACACTGTAGGTCTGCTTCGGTTCTTCTGCTTTAGAATCCTCTTTGATTTTTGATCTCGACTCAAGAATCGCAGCAATAGCAGCGGCTCTCTCGTTACGTGCCTTGTTTCCACCACCACCATGTAAAGCAATCTCTTTAGCTTTTTCAGTTCCAAGATCCGCAAGCATATGCTTGATATCTCCAGACACGTTTATATTATAAGCTGGGTCAGAGTTCATCTTCTTCAATTCTGTAAAACACGCATGCGAAAGGGAGTTATGACAAACATAAACTAATATGATATATTGCCTGAACCAAAATATAAAACAGAAACAAACCTTCATCATCAATCTTGAGGCCATTTTTAACGTGATCAAACTCCACTGTGACTTTACTGTCAACTGCGTTAGGATTCTGCAAAACATCAACAAAGAAAAAGTAAATACGCTTTTACCACACCAAATCACTGCAAAGTATCAAGAAAAGAGACAGGAGTCAAGTTACCTGAATCGTTATAAGGTCGGCTCTTGTGAATGGTTCTTCAGTTATAAGCTCCTTCCAATTCTTGGTTTTGATATTTAATTCTTTGATTGCCTAAACTTATACAGCAAACAACAATAAGAATCATTGAAACCAAAAAATCGCAACCAAGATGACTCTAAAAAGCACCAAAAAGAAATAACACAAACCTCGTAGCAGAAAACGTTTCCAGTAGTCTTCACAGCAACTATATGTGTAAATTCAGTAAAGACTTTGTTCAGAACAGGACAATGGTACTCTCCTACAATGGCACAACACACATATATATATCAGCATATCTCACGGATAAGAATCACAACAAACCATACAAATATGAAAAGAGAGAGAGAAGGAAGAAACCTTCAGAGTTTTTGTGAAAGATGAGAGGAATCAAATCTTCTCCTTTCAATGGTGCTCCTGTAACTGGATGTTTACCAAACTTCCTAATGTAAGGCACTATAGTTCTGCAATATCAAAAAACCCCAATTCCCAAAATCAATAAGTAAAGCTTTGGTGCCTAAGTAAAAAAGTTGAGTAGAAATAGATCAGTATGACGCTGGTACTCACGTTATCTCGAAAACACTCCCGTCGCTAGTACACACAGGATCTTCGAATGGCAAAAACGTAAGCCTGAAATCAGAGATTCGAAATTAGGGATTCAAATAAAAAAAATTGCAAAACGAAATCAGATTTGAGTTAGTGAATAGTTGGAAAAAAAAGCAAACATACGCGCAGCAATAGAAAGGAAGACTCTTGAAAGGAGTACGATTCTCTTTGGATTTAGCGCCTCCCCATTCTGTTGCCCACTCCGTCTTTGTTATGTACATTCGATCTTTGCTGTGCTGTTTCTTCCCCATCTTTTCACTTCTTCTTCTTCTTCGACTTTGATTTTCTAGAACTTTAAACTCGAATAATCCAAATTCGGACCGAAACAACACGAGCAGATAGATTCAAAGTTCGATTCTAGTTAGCTGGGAACCCTAACCGTTACGATTTTGAGATCTGAGACTACCGCCCTCGCCACCGCGTCTTGTTTTATTATGGAAGGCGTTTGGTTACCAGTCGCCGCCGTAGAGCACGATCCAGCCCAAATAGAATCCGACCCGGATTTAAAGGCCTGTTGTTTCAAACATTAGGCCCAAACCATTGATATTGTTTCAAATATAGGCCCAATATTTACATTATTGGGTTATTTTGTCCCACATCGAAAGGAAAACATCCTTGATTAGAGAAGTAACCATTTCTATAAGCTGGTGTCAGAAGTTTGGGTTTTCAAATTACTTCCAAAATCATAACGGTTAGTGACTGAGTTGCCATCATCGAACTTGAAATCTATAAGCTTTTGTGTTATTTCGAGCTGAAAATTTTCGAGTCAATTTGGGAGGACAAATCAAAAGTCGAAGAAGTAAAGAAAAGACGGGAATAAACCGCACCTCTACTAAAAAAAAAAACAAAAAAAAAACGCACCTTTACTATTACATTCAAACAAACAATTAATTAACACGCGGAAACATGAGGGGGATGAGCCTATTACAAGGAAAAGTACATATTGCTATATATAATCCTTAGACGTAATTTTGTGAAAGTAGTCTAAGGCGTCTTGAGGTATCCATTTTTGTCCAAGTACGACACAACAATCTCTGCCATTTCAGTCAGTGACGAAGATGAAGAAGAAACACCTTTGTCTCTGTTGTTTTGTATCACTATCTGCAACTCGTAGTAGTAGTAGGCCAATGTTTTTGGACATTAAGTTCAAATTTGAGAATCAATTATATCAATTCAAATGACAAAAGAAAAAAAAAGGATAGTTATGAACCTCGCAGTCCAAAGGCGGTTCATATGGATCATCTACTCCTGTGAAACCTAAACATAATCAAATGGGTTAAAATTAGAGAAAATCAACTCAAATTGTGTGTTAAGTTGAAAACAGAAGCAGAGAAAAAGCTTCACAAACCTTTGATTTTCCCGGCGCGTGCACGTTTGTATAATCCCTTTGGGTCTCTAGCTTCACAAACATGGAGGGGAACATCCATGAATACCTTATCAAGAGAAAACACCAAAAGAGAGAGAGAGAGAGAGAGACTTCAATACACTCGGTGTTAAATCTTAGATGTTTGACTCTGCATTTTACATTCATTAAAGATCAATAAACACCTCAATGAAATCTCCTTGTGGTAACAACGCACGGCAAGCAGTTCGTTCCCTCCGGTAAGGAGATATCAAACTTGCAATACAGATGATTCCAGCATCTGCAAACAGTTTGGCCACTTCACCAACTCTTCGAATGTTTTCAGCTCGATCTTCTGCTCCGAAACTAAGATCGCTGTTTAAACCATATCGAACATTGTCACCATCAAGTATATACGAAAGATTCCCACGATTGTGCAAAGCTCGACTAAGAGCACATGCCAGACTACTTTTCCCTGAAAAGATTTGAATTGGAGTCCAATAGAGAAACATTACAAACTGTAGTAAAGAGGATCATCAATGATGAGATGATGAAGCAAACCTGAACCGCTTAAGCCAGTAATCCAAATAACACAACCCTTTTGTTTAATCAATTCTTGCCTGTCGGATTTAGTAACAGGACAATCATGCCATACGATGTTCTTTTTCTTTCCGTTGATTTGCTGTGTTTCACCTATAGTTAGATTAGATCTATTCAGATACAACACGTTCATGGATATGTTCATCTAATCAGCTAAAACTAAGCAGAGACATGCAAGTGGATTGCATTGAATGAATACACAAGCAAAACATAAAGCTTTCAGCATTTAAAAATTTAGCTAAAGTCAAAATCCTAATGTTATAAACGAATCATGGCAACCCAAAACTAAAACTCTCAGATGAGTATGATGATCGGAATTATGTGATTCGTACCTGCGCAATCAGAGGAAGGCGATGAAATCGATTTATCTGTCGCCGTGATCGGACGGATGAAACTCAGTCTCCGGTGAATTTTCCCGCGAAGCTTCAAACATTTACGACCGCTGGTGGGATCTGAATTCGTGGAGCGTTCAGACAACGATGATCTCAGAAACCGCCGGAGCAGGTCAGAATCACCGAACGACGGAGAAACATAGCAGCTTTTTCTCACGCATCTCGCCACCGCCGCAACATCCATATCTCACAACAAGTAAAGATTGAATTGTCGGAAAAACCAACCACCGGCGAGATTCAACGATTCAATTGAACAGACTCAACGGTGGTGACTCTGAAATCTGAATCAAATTGCTCAGATTATATATATTTTTTTAAAAAAGTTAAAATTAATATTTTAAAGTCGGTTATAATATAGTATTTTTATAAAATAAATGTTGTTGTTTAACTGGCTTGTGGAAGCCGAGTGTGAGCCACGAATGGACCCGAGCGTGACGACATCGGTGGCTTTGTCGGATTCAATTTGTCGACTTTTAATTTATTTATTAGATACAAAACCTAATACAGTGTTAAACAAGTATTAAAAGATTAATATATATATATATATATATATGGATTTGTTTCAAACTTTAATGGATTCTTCTTTGATATCTTTATCTCTAATTAGCCAGTTACCATTTCAATCAGCTTTTATCATACACTAACGTTTAATTATATGAAATTGATATGTTTTCACTTATATTTAAATATCTTAAATTTAATTAGTTATAGTATAATATCAAACCCATATGAAAATTTAAGAAAATTATTAAATTCTATTAAACATAATATCAAAAGAATTTTAATTTAAAAGTACAAACATTGAAATAATATGAATTAGAATTTATTTTCTATTTTTGCATAGTAGAGATTAGTTCTAAAGAATATAAGTTAAAATATGGTTCATTAAGGTATATAAGATATCAAACTAACATTATTTTTCAGTCTATTTTTAAAGATAACATTTTTATGTTTTTAAGGAAGGAATTGTGAATAAGAGTTAAACAATGTCATTTTAAAAATAAAAGTAATAAATTTATTATTTAATCAAAAATAAGAGAAACACATCAATAATCAAATAGTTGGAGAAAATTACGTTAATAACTTCTTTATCAATTAAATTTAATGGATTTAGTAAATAAATACAGGAAAAAAAAATAATAAGAAAATCCGCACGTGCGGGGGTGTTGGGTTACTTTATTAAATAAAAAACGAATAGCTGCGAACCCTCTATATCGTCCAGAAGGTCCTCTAAGGCCATTTTAACGGTTTTAAAAGCCCATATAAAACTTATCAAATCCATCTGACCCAGTATCTAGAAAAACCCTAATTCTCGTTTATGAGACAAAACGGCAGCGTTTAAGTGAATCTCATATATAAACTGATTGACAAATCTCTTTCTTCACTTCTTCAGCCACACACACACACAAAAACCCTAATCTCTTCATTTTGGTGTTCACAAATCCGGCGAAGATGAAGTACAACCCTCGTGTGACCTCTTCTCGCCGGAAGAACAGGAAGGCTCACTTCACAGCTCCTTCGAGCGTGAGGCGCGTGCTCATGAGCTCGCCGCTATCCAAAGATCTCCGACATAAGTACAATGTCAGATCGATGCCGATTCGCAAAGACGACGAGGTGCAAGTTGTTCGTGGGACGTTCAAGGGAAGAGAAGGGAAGGTGATGCAGGTGTATCGCCGCAAGTGGGTGATTCACATCGAGAGAATCACAAGGGAGAAGGTCAACGGAACAACGGTCAACGTAGGTGTTAATGCGTCGAATGTGATGATCACTAAGCTCCGTCTCGATAAGGACAGGAAATCGCTTTTGGAGCGTAAGGCTAATGGACGTGCTGCCGCTGATAAGGAGAAGGGTACCAAGTTTTCGGCTGCAGATGTTATGGAGAACGTAGATTGATATTGAATGAGGTTTATTTCTACTTTTCTATTTTTATTGAGTTTATATGAATTTTTTTGACTCCATGGATGATGATATATATTATTCAGAACTCGAAGTTAATTTTTTTGGTTTTGGTACCAATGTACCATCATTTTATGCTTGTTATATTTCCTGGCTGTTGGAATTTAAATTGTGGTTTCAATCGTTATTGATATTCATTTCAATCAACCCATGGATGATTATGTAGTGATTGTAAAACTTTACACAATCGCAAATGGTTTTGAAGTAGTGCTAACCGTATTGGGGAACAGATTAGGCTTAACGATTTGGGGAATCACCTCAGCATATGTATATACACCCTCGATACTCCAATTAGTCAGCTGACCAACTAACCAAACTGGCTCAGAGTCAAACGGGTTTCCCAGATTGTTTACATAATTTGCGTCGTCCTCTTTACTAGTGTAAAAGATTACTGTGTCAAGTTTGTGTTAAACCCAATATCAGCCTAATGATAGACGCAATCAGTCAGATTTAATCGAGTCAGCTTTTTTTTATTTACTTCTTTGTTCTTTGGTTTTCTTAAAAAAAATGGATTCCACACATAAGATATGAAATTTGCGTAAAATCACTGAGAGCATTCAAGAAAACTGCTTTTTCAAAACAAAAAGTCAAGACCAAAACCGAACATATCTGAATAAGAATTATCCGTCAATCTCACAGCGGATCTATTTATTCCAATTAAACGGAACGAAAAAAAGGGAAGAAGAAATAAGCAAACTCTCTCGTGTCCTGCCGTAGAAGAAATCAACAATGAGAGAATAAGAGAAAAAGTACGGAGACTCCAGCAGGTCTTCTGTGTGTGAGTGAGTTCTCAAGGTTTAAGAGCAAGAGACAGACCAAACCTTGGATGCTTTTCTAAAGCCTTTGTGTCAATCTCACTGGAAACAGTCACTAGTGATTTGGGCATGACCTCGTGCTGGAAAAGAGCACCGAGTGTGCCATGGTTGTTGAGCTTTGCTTTCAATGTAGTCGAATGATCAATCGCATACAACCCACCAACCGTTATCGTGTTTTCATTAGTTGAGAATTTCCTGTAAACCTCACCAACTACTGCGGTTCTCTTAAATTCATCAAAGTGATGAAGGTACGATGCTTTGACTGAGTCTCCTTTGTCTCCCCTGCAAAAAAAAAACTCTTCTTAGACCCACACAAGACATAGCCTTCCTTAGTGATTGCTTCGATTAAAGATTGGTGGTCTTACAATATCACGGAAAGGCAAGCGTCTGGTTTTGTCACACTGATCCCGGCATTGTACTTGGTGAAGGTTTTGGAGGTTGTGTCATATCCAGCTTCAGCACCAAATGAGATGACTGGCGAACCAAGAGTAGCTGTTATATCGATTAGGGGGTTTTGTTTCAAAGCTGCAGCAGCGGTAACTGTTGCGTGGTCGTGGAAGTATTGGACCTCGAGCTGTAAATGAGATTCAAAAGTTGAAGGATTAATTTTCAAGTTCAAACCACTGAGAAGTAAACATCTGTGATTTCATACCAAAAAAGATGTCAAACCTTGGCAGAATTGTAATCAGGGACTTTGAAGGAGGCGATGGCTTTTGTGGATGGGAGGATCTCGGTGAATGTGACTGTTGTCAAAACCTGCCAAGCAAAAACATACAAACACGCTTATCAGATTATATACGGTTTTAGATGAATAAGTGTTTTACTGAATCTCTACTACTACACTCACACTAGAATCAGTGTCGATCTTGATATCGAACAAAGCGTTCTTGTACTTGTATTGTGTGGCAACATCAGCAGCATGAACTCCTCCTTTCTTCAGGGCAGTAGAAGTAAGGGCCTAAACAACAGAACCAAACAAGAAAATAAGGCTCTCCATTCGTGCAATTATACATGGAGTCAAGCTGCCTACATACATTATTAGGCTTCTGAAGACAAAAATTTCCCAACAACAACAAAATCGCTATCAATTGACACAGTCTCACACAATAACAAACTTCTACAAGAGATCATTTCTACAGGAAAGCTACACACACCGAAGAAATATACAATGAAAGATACAACAAAGCTATCCCAACGTTGACCTCATTTGCACTCATTCTCAAACATGTATTCCTTAAACAGTAGTATCATCCTCCTACACTCGTCTTGCACTTATTAGATCTAATACAGAACTGATGAAATCGATTTTAACAAGTATCGAGCGAGACGCCGAGACCAAGAACATAGATTCTAAGAGCTGCTAAATGCAAACGACACCGAACAACATCACAGGAACACAACGATGGAAAAAGAATATAAAGAAACATACTCAGATGAATCTAACCAAAACCGAAATCGAACGAAAACCTAAGAATACGAAAGGGGATGCATCGATATAACAAAGCGTACCACGCCGGAGGCACTGTAAGTGGAAATACTGAATTTCTGATCGGTGTTGTAGTCTCTCGTCAACAGATCTACCAACAAAGGGAAACAAACAAAAAAAAAACCCAACAAAATCAGCTTAAAATCAATAGAATCACACCCAAACCTAAATCATAAGAATCTGAAAATCTTTTTCAGCATAGAAGAAAATATTTGAAACACCAGAACTTCGAATCAATAAATAGGTAAAAATGCACGCAACAACTGCGTTGTGATTTCAACCGGAGTCGAAACGACGAGAGATTTGATAATAACTAGAAGAAAAAGAGCGATACGATGATTTTTACCTTTGGCTTTTTTGCCGATATCGGCGAAGAGTCCTGGACCTTTGCTCATGGTTGATCGGAGATGGTAGAGATCGGCGACGATTTGGAGGAGAAGCGGTGAAGATAGAAAAATACGTCTTGTTTCCTTTTTTTTTTTTTTTTTGTTAGTCCGTGGTAGACGAAAATAAATAGTGAAATCTTTTACTATAATTACAGCCTGTCTGTCACATTCTTTAGTGACAAACCACTCACAATCGTTGGATGTGGCATCATAGCATAAGATGCCGGTTAATCGAATCGCTTTTGTTAATGAGGCCAAGGTCTCCAGTTCAAATCCAGGGTAGGCCATATTAATAAACATGTAAATATTGGGCTCCAAGACTAATGGGCTTGTCATTAAATTATGGCCCGTTCAAAGTGACTATCGAACCCTATACTAATCACAAAATCTTGGAGGTTTGGGGATCTGATTTCGCCGATTGCATCATCTAAAAACAATGGCGACGAACAAAATCGTTCGTTTGATCGCACCAAGCGGATCCGTCGTCTCCGCTAGATTCCTCGAGCCAGTGTCACGTTTTTTTAGCTCCGGTACTCCTCCTCCACCGCAGGCTCAATCTCCGACTCCGAATCAGGATAACGTGAAGCCAGATCAGAATCTTCAAGAGAAGGAAGAGGAAGAAGAAGAAGGAGGTGAGGAGTTTATGAACAAAGATACTGGTGAGATCGGAGGACCTAGAGGCCCTGAACCGACTCGGTACGGCGATTGGGAACAACGTGGTCGATGCTCTGATTTCTGAGGCGATCATTAGGTTGTTCTTTGTCTTTTTCAATTCTGGGAAAATTTGGGGAACAAATTCGTTTGATATATGTGTTTATGTAATTGCAAATAATGGGAGAACAGTGAAGAAGAAACTTTAGTAGAACTTCAAATTCTTCTATGTTCGTTTCCTTGTGTGCTTCATTTTCATGCTTGGGTTTATTGATTTGTTGAATACATAATAAGATTTCCATAAGGTTACGAAGTTGGCTTGATTTTTTGTTATCGTCTCTAGCTAGTTCTGGCTTTTTGATTCGAAATCGAATTTGAGTTCCTGTAATCATTGTAGTTAGAAAAACTCCAAAACAGTTCAGTTAACAATTATATTTGTTCCAAAACTCCATGTCTATCTAATCACTTAAAGAGTTAAGACTACAGTGATTCACTGCAGAATAAAATTATGTTCAATTTGAGAAAAAAAGAATAGTGCAATGCACTGAAGTTTTTTTTTTGTCGGCACACTGAGTTTCTAGAAGCCTACGACATTAACTATTTGATTTGATAGTGCTAATAACTTAAATTGTTAGAACTCCTATCAAAATACGAAAAATAAAATTAAAAAATATCAGAAATATGAATCAAAAATATCTTTCTTTCTTTTAGATGACCGATAGAAGCAAGGGAACGTGTCGCTAAAATAAAACACACACAAAAAAATAGGTAACAGTCAAAATTCATAATAAGAAATATCAAAAAGACCAAATAAAATATTTATGACGCGATCATCTTCCGGACAACAAATATATATATATACACACAAATGCACGCGATTATAACTAGTGAACATTTTGAAAATGAAAAGTATCTGAAATAATATACCCTTTATTAGATAGCAGACAAAAATCTAGTGGTGTAAAATTAAGACTACTATTTTGTTAACAAAATTAAGACTAATCTAAACTTATCTTGTAAACAAGAAAAGGATAATACTAGTAATAAATACGAGATTACAAATATTAAAAAAAAAAACGAAGACAGCTAAAATGAGCTGTGAAACGCCGAACAAGAACAAAATAAAGGACAAAACCGATCTGTTTTTTGTACGGCTCTTAAATTTTAACCCATTTTAAAAAGAAAAAGAAAACATGCAGGCAGAGTAGTCGTGTTTGAATTGATAAAGCGGAAGAGATAAATAAAAGGAAGCCCACCACCACCTCTTCTCAGCTGCTAAGGCGCGTGGATTCTCAGCCGTCCGTTTCGTAACCGTAGGCTCCACGCGCCTCTTCGTAATTTTTTTTTTCCCCGCAAGGTGGTTTTTGTCTTTGCCTGCCGTGAAACTGAAATGATGAAGGAAGCAAAATAATATCTTTAATATTATTATTGAACGCAAAAAAAGTAAAAAAATAAAATAAAAAAAAATCCTTTTCCAAGCTTTGGATTTTTTTCTTTTTTTCGAAAAGATTTGTCGTCTTCTATAATTTGTTGTCTTTGTGAGTTAAGTGTGTGTGTGTGTGTGTTTATATAATGAGAAGAGGTCTCTGATCTCTTTCTCTCAAGAAGCTTCTCTCTATACAGAGCTTCTTCGCCTGCTGCTATTTTCTTGATAAAGGAGGAGACTTTATCGTAATTGAGAGCTCATTCCCATAGATAGAAGCTCTTCAACGAAGCTCAAAGCTTAATTCTGAGGAATTGAGATTTCTCTAACTTTTGTAAAAGGTATGTTCGATTGATCCTGTTTCTTTCATTTTCTATCGATTTGGAACTGTGTTGTTTGTGATGAACATTTCAGATTTATGAAAATGTATAGAGATTTATTCTTGTTCTGTTTTTCTGTTCAATTCCTTAATCAATAAATGAGAGAGATCTGATTCTTCCTTTGGAAAGCACGTTTTTTTTTTTGAGTAATAATAAGATATGATGTGGAATTTGTTTTCTGAATCACATTAATCGTATAAACGAATCAAAGACATGATTTTTGGATTTCATTTTTGCATGTTTGGAATGAAAGAAAGATCTTGTCTTTTAACTTTTAAGCAAATAATTCCGAATCTTTTTCCAAATATTTCATTTTGATTGATGCAGGAAAGAGAAGATAGGCTCAAAA